>NC_070648.1:858397-965013 GCF_947347685.1 Pleuronectes platessa | reverse complement strand
TCGATGGCCATTTGCAATTTCTGAATTTGGATGCAGATATGAAACGTGTTAAATCTGATAACGGTGACAAAGTGCTGCGGTCGTCTGCAGACTCGACTTACGCCACCTGGTGGTTTCACCTTGTACCTGAAGCGTGGTGTTGTCTGGTACACATGTGGAATCAAACCAGCGAGTGGATGTTGATTGAGTTTTACTGAGCCCGTCCTTGCCGTCATAAAACATGAGCTACGTCGTTGAATGTTCAAACTGTTTTCAGATATGTTGTTGATTGTTTTGTTTGTATTCAGATATGATGTGTGTATTGGAATTTTGAGGAGAACATGTATTTGTATAAATGGATCCTGGCAGAGGAGCAGAGTTTTAGGTCGTTGTTATTTTTATCTTTTCTTCCATTCGTTTTAAAACTCTGTATCGAAAGGAATGGTTCCATGTTTTTGGAAAATGTGCTTATTAGTTTAAGAGAATGAAAAGATGGATTATCACTGTCCAGTCTCTCTCATCAAAATCAAGCTTAAGATCAAAGTTAGCTTAGCACAACAAGTTGAAGCGGGGTAAAAAGGAAGCTAGCTCTAAGCTAAAGCCAAACAAGAGGAGGCTAGCTCTATCTAAAGCTACAGCCAAGAGTTAGCTTAGCTTAGCACAACAAGTTGAAGCGGGGTAAAAAGTAAGCTAGCTCGAAACCAAAGCAAAACAAGAGGAGGCTAGCTCTATCTAAAGCTACAGCCAAGAGTTAGCTTAGCTTAGCACAACAAGTGAACAGCTAGCAAGTGAAAATGTGTTTTTAATCATGTTTAAGCAAAGGCTAAGATAACTTCCGATACTTTTGGCCGAGCTAATCATAGCATGAGTTAAATAGTAAATTTAGTAAGATAAGTAAACGTTTCCCTCTGCTTCCAGTCTTAGTGCTAAGCTACGCTAACTTAATTCCATATTCACCGTGCAGTCATGTGATATCATCATCTTACTCAGAAAGTGCAAACTATTGATTTAAATGTAGTTGAGGCGTCACAACTTCAAAATCAAACGAGAACAATTGGTTCATGTTTTTTCGTGGCAAGGACGAAACCAGTAAAACCAGAACGTGGCAACAGACCCACCTTCAATCTGAGAGCGATCCCAATACCTCTGTGTTCACAAATCAACATTGCACAGTCCACCCCATGTTATATCTTTGGCATATAGAATATGGCATCGTATATAAGAAGGTACGTTAAAGTCACGTCAGACAGAAGAACATTATTCAAGTTACACTTTGAAGAAGATTAAATACAGATTTTCCTGTAGATCCTTGTTAATAAAACAAAAACATGAGCTTAGACAGACCCAGGATCAGACTTTATAACGATGGGATAGATGTTCATCATCCAGGCGAAGCTGAGAGAACCCTGCCTGTCGTTTTGTACCAGCCTCTAAAATGGCCACAGTGAGTGTGTGTGAGCATGTGAACAGTGCTCCACTGTCCGACAACAATAAGAATGACTGCATGTGTTGAGAGACACTGTGCGTCTCTATCAGTGTGTGTGTGTGTGTGTGTGTGTGTGTGCACGCTCACACCACCCCTGCCTCATTTACATAGATGCAATCACACCTAGCATTTCTTCCTTTCCACACAGGCAGGAGAGAAGAAGTGTGGAGTCGTCCACTGAGCGTTGTGAATCAAAGTCCATGACACGTTCTAAATCTGCAGTCGTACGCTGATTTACGCCCTGGCACTTTACTTCCTGTTTATTATCAGAGGCCGGAGCATGTGATGCGTCCAGCGAGCCAGCCCGGCAGTCAGTGGTTCAGACCAAGTGGTTTGGCCTAGTGGGAAGCCGCGGGACAGACAATGGCAGCACTGTGTGGCTGAAGTGCCTTCGGTGTCAATGACTCTGCCAGCAACTGAGACTGGCAGATCCAAAATGGCGGAGTGCAGAGAGCCCTGCTGGTGCTCGTCATGCTCTAAACAGGGGCAGTTTGATCCCTCTTTTGGGAGGGAGGGGGGGGGGGGGGGGGGGGGGGGTGGTTCAGCTCTCTGTTGGTTCTCTTTTCATATCGGAGGTGGGGGGGGGTTATAAACGGGGGGGGAAAGTGGTGCAGCGCTGCTCCAGATAATCTGCTGGCATTTTGATTTGTTCTACGGGGCGAAAGGGAAGGAGAGCGAGCCGGTGGGAGAAGTTCAACCAGAGTCTCCTCGCTCCCTGAAGTCCAGCTCGGCTCGGCCACCGGTGGAACTGAGATGTTCAGGTCTCCAGAAGGTCCGGGGTCCGGGTTCTGATCGGGAATAAGTCACGGGAGGAGAAGGAGGAAGCGAAAGAAAAGAAACATATTAACAATCCTGCAAAGTGGACTATGGGAGGAGGTCAACATTAGCTTCAGATGTAAATAAGATGGACGACAAGTCTCAGCGTCCTTAAGCTGCAATATCCCAAAACGTTGGAGTTATGAGTCAGAGTCAGGACACTAGAGGTGAAGCTGTCAATCATAAAGCTTCACCAAGATTTATAGCATCACATAACTGAGAAACAGGAATTTGACGTGTACTCTGACTTTTTGGTTTGGACCATGTCCCATCTACTAACATGAAGGAGGCCGAATTCATGACCTATACTCCTGCCAGCCACCAGGGGGCCATGGAGATGTTTTGTTTTCACGTCTTCCATCTTTATTTAGCGTCCGCGGGGAAACGATCAGAGGAACTTACTCGTGTTGTGATGCAGCTACACGGCCGTGGAGGGAGAGTGACTCTGAGGAGGACAAGAGAAACCGTCACATTGTATATTCTGCACTAAAGTGTGCACGTATACGTGTGCACGAGCGGCAATCCCCCCCCCCCACCCCCCCCCTTTATGTTGTTGAATATGTGCATATCTCTGTCTGTGTGTTTGCCCTCATCTGTTTGGGCTGCGTGTGTCCGTCTGTCTGTCAATCTGCTGCGAGCAAAGTCTGTTTGCCAATCTGTCAAATTCTGTTTGCTAGATAAGGAGATTCACAGAATGTGTGTCTGTGTGTGTGTGTGTGTGTGTGTGTGTGTGTAGACAGAACAAATTCATTTTAACTCTATCATGGCGAAGCTAGTCAGGTATTTCTGTTTACTTACAGCTAAGAAGACGCTTTCTGTCTTTACTTTATGAATATATAGAAATGCTTTGCAAGGGAATTGTTCCCATGCTGATAAAAAATGTAGCTGACGCGTTTTATTAAGTTTTATTCACGTTACACAGCACATGGGAATAATTGTGCTTCATTACGAGTTAAAAATTAAAAAAAACGGCTAGCGTTGTGTGTTTCCTTCATCGTACGTCATTTGGGTTTTAACAGAGTAAAACGTCAGATTTCTCTGGGTTTTAATTTTCTTTATAGACATTTTGTATAATGTATAAAGATCCAGCTGTTTATAGAAATTTAAAAAAATAACTGTTATAAGATCTTTAAGTCGTCATATTAAGGATTATTTTTTATTTTGCACAAACATAACGCACAGGAAAAGACAAACAAGTGATTGTGCTGGAAAGAAAATGTAAAACTTAATCCGTTTTAGTTTTCACCTAAAAAAAGAAATCATGCCCGGAGATCAGGCAAATTACTGCTGATTAGAAAATGAAATATTTCAGGCATCTGGGGTCAGTGACCATGTGATTACAACCTCTCCGCTTGGAGTCCGGCTGGGAAAGAGGCTGTTCCACGACATCCCTGTTTCTGTACTGTCGAGAAAAAGCTGAAATATATATATTTAAAGATATATAAGAGTTTCATAAGATATAAGATATAAGATAAGATGTAAGAGTCCACTTCTTCTCATCTTGCTCGATTAGTTAGGAAGCGAACGACATGTAACCTAACTGAAGAAACTGAAATGATGAATAATAATAATACATTGATTTATATTATATTTACTTCTCAAGTCAAAGTTACCAAGTGCTTCACAAATAAAAGATTGCAAAAGATGCATTAAAAGAAAACGAACACAGTCATGAAAAGAATATAAACACTAATAGTTGTACCAGAGAATTTCAGCATGACCACCCCTCACATTAATAAAAATAGATTTCTGTAGAATCAGGACTGTGGTAAGATGAAAGAACGTTTTCAGCTTTGATTCAGAGGAAGACCCAGGACAGGACGTTCCAGAGCCTCTGAGCTTTTCTTTAAAAATCTCTGTCTTTAGCCAAAATACATAAAAGCTGATTATGAACATATTGTTGTAATTAAATAGAATCATTAGTAATATTCGCTGCAGCAGCCTCAGAGCCCTGCATCCTGATGATTCCCTCACAAAGTCCTGTCAGGCGCCTCCTGGGCCCCAGAGTTCCTCTCTCCTGGTTTTACCCTCCGCACGTTTCAGATTTGAATCAAACACAACGACGTGTCGAGGATTTTCTCCAAATAGAAAATGTTTCCGGTCCCTAAGGAATCACTCAGGCGTGTTTTAAAGCCCACCTGTGAGTAACTTGTTGAGCCAGAGCTTCTCCTGGGGTCCCTCCCAGACGCCGGGGATCCCCCCTCCTTCTGACTGCCCACGGAGGAGGAGTCGGAGCAGCTACTGTGGACTGAGGGAGGGAGAGAGAGAGGGAGGGAGGGAGGGAGGGAGAGAGGGAGAGAGAGTTAACAGACACACACACACACTCAAAATGTATATTTGTCTCTTTTTGCTTCAGGTGGTGCAGCAGCAACACATTGAAATAATGACACCAACCTGCTTACTGGCCCAATTTGCATGCATGGTTCGATTCTCATTTGCATCGTGTGTGTGCGTGTGTGTTTGTGTGTTTGTGTGCGTGTGCGTGTGCTGTATAATGTTAAAATTATACAGCCACAATGTTCTGTTGAAATTAAAAATGGAGGTGGTACAGAGAGAGAGACAAAGAGGGGAGTCGGAGTGAGGAGGCAGATTTCTCATCCTGTTCAATGAATTTCTAACACTGTGTCCCAGAGGACAATTCATGCATTGAAATCCTGAGCCGCTGCACTCAATGAGACCCCTGGTGGGCAGAATGAGTATTACACCGCTGGGTGAATGGGGACTGGCTTCGGCTCCGGGGCCACAGCGGCTGGACGGAGGCTGGACGGAGGCTGGACGGAGGCTGGACGGAGGGGAATCATTTGTCTCTGTTTGATTTGTCATGTTTGAACCCTGTGGACCGGCCCCTGGTCTCAAAGAGGAACCCTGACCGTAGAGTTCCTCAGTGACGAGGATCAGGTTCTCATTCCGGCCTCTGATGCTCCGGCTGTTTTATTCTTCTGTCAGAATATCGTCTGTGTTGGGAACCTGTTGCTGATTATATGTGTGGATGGGAGAGAACTAAACCTGCTGTTGATATTAAATCTCATTTAGATTTCTCTTACTCAAGTTCAGGTTCATGTTCCTCCTTCAATATAAAACATAACTGATGTTCCTGATAAGGTTTAAAAAGCTGAGATCTTCTATATTTATTATTATTTCAGATTTTTTATTAACATAAACAATGGACTTAAATTTTTTTTTTAAATGCCACTATCAATAACTATATAATTACTGTGTATAAAACACATCTTGGTTACAGAATGTCAACTGTCTTCACATCATATCAACTCAGGAATAAGAAATGCACAAGATAAATCTGCAATAACCATCAAAGCAACTTTTCTCATGTTTCATTGATGAACTTCGTATAGAAACCTTTTCTCAGAGACGCAGAGAGAGAGAGAGAGAGAGAGAGAGAGAGAGAGAGAGAGAGAGAGAGAGTGATGCTTGTGATGGGATTTGATCACAGCTGCAGTAGAATGTGTTTCTAAAGTCGGGCTCCATATTCTCTGCAGGCACGTCACAGCGCTTCACAACTTTCAAAGTGTGTGACAAATATCAAAAATTCATAGTGTGTGTGGGTGGGGGGGGGGGAGAGTAGGATTGAAATATTTCATATTTTATACATATATATAAATATATATATTTTTGTATATTTATACATCACATTAGCTGTTTTCAGACTTGGAAATTGGTCATTCATTGGAGTTTGTCTTTCACATCTGAAGAACACAGCAGGAGATCATCCAGGCGGGGGGGGGGGGGGGGACGTATTACACAAGTCTTCTCTTGTTACTAATTTATCTTTTCCCAACATAATGACACCGGCTATAAGATGACGGGTCCTGTTAATGATCCTCAGATTGCATCTAAGCTTTAAGTGCATTTCTCCAGTGCATCTCGGACCTGAGCCCCCCCCCCCCCCCCTCGTGCTAGGAGACTGGTCCAGATGCTCCAGATGTGTGTCGGGTGGTGCTCACCTCTGTCGTTGAGGCTGTAGATGGAGTCCAGCTCTGAGCCGGGGGTTCCAGAGGCGTCCAGCAGCAGTTTACTGGAGATGCCCATGCACAGGGACTCCTTCAGGCACAGCTCTGGGACGGGGACACAGGGAGGACACATTCTTTACACAAACACAGCTTTAACAGGAAGTGTTTCTGTGAAGCTTGTTTCAGTCTCATGAGCGAGTGCTCCAGGTTTCTGGTGACTACGTTACCCATAATGCACCTCAAACACTTCAGGGTGAGTTGAGCTAAGTCAAGTTAAGAAAAATCTGTTCTACACTTCATCTGGAACTCCGTGCAGTGAGTCCTAATGCTGAGGAGTCAGAGGTCAGAGGTCAGAGGTCGCACCCACTCTACCTGTGTTGCTGATGGCGTGAGTCCACAGCAGCTGTGCGATGTCATGAGTCCAGGCCTCCCGGCCCTCCCGGTCCTTCGCCTGCAGCGTGACGCAGTCCCGGGTTCGAGGAGCCTGACGAACCCAGACTTCAAACTTCAGCCCGTCGTCGCCCACTCGCTGAGTCAGACCCATCTCACCCGTCTGCGGGGGGGGGGGGGGGACACGTGAGGTCGAGGTGATAAGATCAGAGATAGTGTGTGTGTGTGTGTGTGTGTGTGTGTGTGTGCGCACCTTGATGCTGTGCTTGTAGCTGTAGGCCGTGCGTCCGGGCCCCGGGCTCCTCTGCTTGGTGAAGATGACCACGTGCTGGTAGAGGAAGACGTTCCTCGCGCCCGCCCTCTTCCTCCGACCTCCGCCACACACCATCAGCTCGCCCTGCCGCACCAGCTCGCCGCGCTCCGCCACGGGGGTCTGACATCACACAACACACACACAGACACACACACACACACACACACACACACGTTAGGATGCAGTCGTCTTGTCCTGAGGTCAAGGCTCCGGGTCCTCATCTGCATTTCTGTGTTGATTTCTGTCCTAAGAGGCCGTTTAAGTAAAATCCTGTTTTTCATTGGCAGTTGAAGTGATTGGCTGCAGTGGGGGTGAAAAACCCCGCCTCCTCCATGTCAGTGGATGGGACATGGACCAAGAAAACATGGTTTCTGTCATTTCAGCTAGTTTAAAGACTGGAAAACAATGTTCTCAATTCCAGCACAGAATCACGACAGAGGAGAATTGTTGCGACGTTGTGTAGTTGCGTTGTGACTCGTTCCCTCGTCTGTGTGTTGGATCTCTTCTCTAATTGGCCGCCTGACTCACGTCTTTTGTAGAAATGTGACTTTATTGTTCGTAGCGATTACAGGGCTGAGGCTCCGACCAGAGGCAGGGAGAGGTTGATGAAAGTCAAACCTTACGTAACGCTCCTTAAAAGACCCACGCAGGAGACGCACACAGACACACAAACAGCAAAACACCACGACAAACTGGCTCACACTCGCTCGCACAATAAAATGAAAAGGGGAAACAACCGGTGACAAAAGAAGTTAAATCTGTAGAGAAGTGAGGGTCACAGTACAAGTGATGCTTCATGCACATTCTGAACACCCACATGCACACCTACACACACACAGACACACACACACACCTGCACTTCACAGGCATTTTACTGCAGCAGCGATGTGAAGTGAAGTAGCTCAATGGGAGCGTTTGTGCCTCTGTGAGGGGGGGGGGGGGGGGGCTCTGTGTGTTTGTGTGGGAGAGAGTCCGACATTTGTCACGACCAGCTCTGAACCACACTGCTGTGTCGGGGGGGGCACACTACAGGCTGATAAACTCCAAAGCTGTTTTCTGAAATCCACGTCCACAGCCGACGGGTTCATTCCTCCTCTTTATATCATCTCTGGGTCCAGTGTGTCCATAGAGTGAAACACAACTTCATACAGGAAACGTGTGCTGGGAATAAAACCAAACCAGCAGTAAAATGTCTCATAAAGACCAACAGGTTTTAATTATTTAAACGTTTCTTTTATTTATTCTAACGTTGGCTTTAGGATCAATAAGGACTCAGATTTTATTGATGTGTTTCTTACTCTATGAATGAAATGAGTGTGTGTGTGTTTTTCATCTTGTCTTTGATGGATTCTAATCAACTTAATCAATGTGCTGATAAAGAATTGAATTGAATTGATAAGTAGATAAAGCAAAGTCAAAACCTTCTGATCACCCCCTGGTGGCTGGCTGCAGTAATGTCAAATACATTTTCTTCCCAATGATGGTTTTTGTCATTTTAAGTTTTAGCTATCACACTGCTGTTTGTTCATGTTTCATTAATTTTGATTTAAAGTATTTATTTTGAAACCTCATGATTGACAGCTGACACTGACTCGTGATTGGTCTTAGACTAAGAGAACACGTCCGTATTGTGTCGGTAAGTGAACCTCACGTTATCGTCCAGTGGTCGATCGAATGGGAGAAAAAGAGAATATGATCCAGAATTAAAAACCATTAGATTCCCTTCTTCAAAGCGTCAAACTGTAAATAACGAGCTTTAGATAAAGGGAATAAACGCGCTAATGATTCCATCTCCTCCTCCGGCCCGACCTCATCAACAGGATTTAGCTCCTCTCCCCCCGAGGACAGAAACTGGGACTTGATTCACACTCGTAAACTGGGACGAGCGTTCTCACCGGACATCCGACGATGAGGTCACTGGCCCTGAGGTCCTCGCCGTGCTGCTGGGCGTGTCTCAGGATGGGGAGGGCGGAGTCAGAGGCGGCGTTGATCCCTCCCAGCTCCTCCAGGGCCTCGCAGTACTGCTCCAGCCTCTGGGTGGGGGCCAGCAGGCAGTGGGGGAAGGAGAGGGGGGAGAGGGGGGAGGCAGCAGGGAGTTTGGACTGGGGGGGGAGAGAGGAGGAAGAGGAGGAGATACGTCAGACGTGGTCAACTTTCACTGATTCACCACAGGCCAAGAAAACACTATATAACTAAAAGTAATTCAATAATCATAACGTATAATATCTAAAAGATCTTTACATAGTAAGGTTGAGACTTTTCAGTTTTTGAGAGAAACACAACAGTTGTTTCAAACCTGATTCAAAACAATAACTATTGATATTAATGTTCATCTTCATATGAAAGATGAACATTTACTCTGAAGGAAGAAACTTTAAAAATGACGAAAACAAGAAACTTTCTACCAGAAACCAACGTCTCTTCTTTCAGAGCCGATGGAAAAGTTCATTTATAACTAAACTGCTGGTGAACACGTTGTAGTGGAAAATAACTAAATGTGTTTCAAACCTATTCTGTAGTTGAAGAGTAACTTTCTGCCGACCTGTCTAATGACCTGAAGGGTTTGGGACCTGAAACCTGTTTGACCTTTCTCTCTACCTGTTTGACCTCTATTACTCATTGACTGTCCAAGAACCCAATGGAAACGTATGCAAATCATTTATTCCTGTGACAAACTGCGCCTACAGAACCAGTCTGAACTGGTACAGACCATCAGCCTTAGGTCTCCTGTGTAAGATCACTGTGAGATCCCTGGGACTCTCTGTGTTCATCCTGAGAAAGCTCCTGAGAAAATACATGAAGATAAATGTGATGTTCCAGCGTCTTGTATTTCCAGATTTCCATCACACTTTGAAAGTAAAGCTCATTTTGGTCTTAATTAGTCTTCAGAAATACTCGATTAGTTATACTTATTATTTTAGCTCAGATTCTATGTTAAAATAGTTTAAAATATTACAGTTTTTTAAATCTAATTATGTGCAGAGCTGCTTCACTATCATCTGTATAATTTCATTTTAGTCGTTACATCGTGATGGACACAAACTTCCCAGATGTTGACCCGTGTCACTTCCTCTCTCTGGTGTCTCATGGACGCCGCCTCACACACGCTGTCGTAACAATCACGGTGTGATCACCATCATCCTCTAACCTGAGCACCAGGCTCACATCGATCACCATCACAATCACCATAAAGCATCCACATAACACACACTGTGTTCCAGCTGCAGGACCGGCACACACTGCCTCCTGGTGGTGACTCGCTGGAACCGCAGCTCCTCAGCTCTGTGGTTGCTGCTTTCAAAGTCGAGTTAGAAATCTCACAACGTGTCGATGTCGTTAATTGAAGCTTCCACGAACTCAAATTACTTTCTGGATAATCCACCTTTAATTGGCTTTTCTCGTGCACATTAAACATGTAATTATCTTTACTGTATACAGCTCGTGTTTTAATTGCTGCCACTGGTGAATAAAGCAACTTTAATTGGTTTGTGCTTTTTTTCACTCATGTTGATCTCACACTGGGATTGAACAGATATTTCAGAAAACAGGAAAATAACCAAATAGAAAATATTGGACCCTGACGCTCTTATTATTTATTAATATCTTCTGTGCAGATTCAGGAAAGTGAAAACATGACTAGAATGAGTTGAGTCCAGGAAATGTTGGATCAGGTTCATTACAAAAATCATTTTTATCATCTTTCCATCCACATTCGGACATTTCTTCTATTTGGGGAGTTACGCTTTCTATTTTGTTTGTCATATTAAAAAAAGAAGAAGTTAAATCCATAGTTTATTTAAGCAGCAACATGACGAGTCTCACCTTGAAGAAGTCCGCGGCCTGTGTGACCAGTGGAGAGTCCAGTTCTGGTTTGGTCCGGATGTAGTGAGAATACTGAAGAAACTGCTCCCGCTGTGTAGGAAGAGAAGACAGTGAAAAGTGTAAGTAGGAGTTTGATATGTAAGAGAATAAAAAAGTACATTTTCTTCTGTATTCCATTAAATATCTCCAGTCACAGGAAAGAAGTCACAGAAAATGACAGAAACATTCATTTGACTTGTGTTTAGACTCTTTAGTTTGGTTCCTGTCCCATCTGCTAACATGGAGGAGGATCTGTAATGCAGCTAGCCACCAGGGGGCGATCGAGACGATCTTTATCAACAGTCTACGTTCTGTTCTATTTCTTTGCCGCCCCACGACATTCCTGCACTCACGTATTTGCTGAAGCAGTCCTGTTGCAACAAGCTCTGCACGAGAGCGCCCTCCATGGCCGGGAGGAGGTTCTGCGCGTGGAAGGAGCTGAGGCCGGCCCAGTTGGGGAAGAGGGCGTCGGCCTTCCCCCTGATGGAGGCCGGCGTGTCGGAGAGCTCCAGCAGGGGGAGGTACGTCTCTTCTACGCCCTTCAGCACGGCCACGTACTGCCTCTCTGAACTCAGCATCCGGCACCACAGCAGGTACAGCTTGCTGAGGGGCCGAGGAAGAGGAGGGAGAGAGAGAGAGGGAGTTGATGAAGAGGACGAATCACTTCCTGAAGGTCATGAACTCTTGTTTCCTCACACGGAACCACACCCCCACAGGTTCCAACAAACAGAGAAGAAGAACCCACCTCTGGGGAGTTGAGCCGGTCCGGTCTGTCCCCGTCTCCCTCTCCGTCCTCCCCAGCAGGACGTGCTGCCGCGGCGTCCCCGTGTAGTCCACCACCTCCTTGCTGCTGACCTCCACCCCCCGGATCAACACGCCTCCTCCCGCCCCGCCCCCGCCCCACCCGGGTATAGCTGCAGCCATGCCGGTGGTGATGACCGGGTCGGCGAAGGCCCGTCTCCCCAGCCAGGACATGGGGGAGCTGCGGCTCGTCCCGCTCACCGGGGACTCGGCGGGTTTGGGGGTGGTGGTGCCTCGGCGGGGGGGCGAGGAGCGCCTGGAGGTCGAAGCTCGGGTGGCGCTTCCGGGGGGGTTTGGGGGGCAGCGGCGCCTCTGGGGGCTGAACGGAGACGGATTGTTTATTGAAATAAACCAACATGACAGAAGAATAGAAACACAATAGATCACACAAACACATTTTCAATAAACAACTCACGCTCTTCTTTCCAGGATTCAGGAGATTCTGCAGGAACTTCCCTCCTCCAGCTCCTCCCCCGTTTCCTCCCCCTGCTCCATCTTTCTTATTCCCTCTCTCCTCTCCGATCTTCAGGGTGGAGCAGGTCTGGGGCCTGAACAGCGACGCCAGAGATCCCCAGGACTGCAGCCCCCCCTCGCTGCCTCCGGCCCCCAGCCCCCAGTCGCCCTCCCCCTCGGGGCCCATCAGGTCCCACAGGCTGCTGGCCGACGGCGTCTTGGGCCTCCCCTGGCCCGGGTTCTGGCCCCTGTCCGGCTGGAGGAATCGCGGCTTGACCTGAGCCACCGTCCTCTGGTAGCGCTCCACCGTCTGGGTCCAGAGGTCCAGCAGCGCCCCCCCGCCGAGCTCCAGAGCCAGGGAGCGGGCGTCCTGGAAACGTGACGGGGGGATGGGAGGGAGGGAGGCCAGAGGGCAGGTGATAGAGGACGAAGAGGAGGAGGAGGAGGAGGAGGAGGAGGAGACGGCATCACACCACTGGGTCGCCTGCACAGGACAGAGAGAACCAGAGTCACCACCCTGTGTTTGTTTGTCTCCACTAAACAGTTAAAGTCTCTTGAGGTGTTGAGGACGTGGGACAGATGCTGCATCACCTCGGTCAGCGTGGACAGCAGCCTCTGGGTGTTGTCCAGGGTGGTCCAGCAGTCAGACAGACAGTGGGACATGTCTCTCAGCTTCTCCCTCACAGGAGGAAGTCGGATCTGGACGTTGCTCAGCCCCGCCCAGTCCAGCTCGCACCAGCTCTCCAGGACGCTGAGGACGGACAGAGTCTCGCTGTGCAGCTCCTGGAGGATTCAAGCAGATCCACTGTGAGGCCTGTGTCTGGAAAACCTCCGGGGGAAACATGACTGGAATAATTCTGACGGAATGACACAACGTCCACATCAGCCTGCACACAAACGCACAACTGTGGCCTCGACACACATCTGTTTACAACGTTTCACGCGTGCAGACGATTCCGTGGCGTCAGCTATCGAACACTCACATTCGCCGTCTCTCTGAAGGTCTTAAACTTCTGCTGCTTGAGGGAGAGTCGGCTGAGGGAGAGAGGGGGGTCCCTGTAGTCCTCCAGCTGGGACTGGACTCGCTCAATCTCCTTATCGCACTGTGGAGGGGGAGAGAGAGAGAGGGAGAGGGAGAGGGAGAGGGAGAGAGGGAGAGAGGGAGAGAGAGAGAGGGAGAGAGAGATAGGGAGAGGGAGAGAGGGAGAGGAAGAGGGAGAGAGAGAGAGAGAGAGGGAGAGGGAGAAGGAGAGAGGGAGCGGGAGAGAGAGAGGGAGAGAGAGAGGGAGAGGGAGAGGGAGAGGGAGAGAGAGAGGGAGAGGGAGAGGGAGAGAGAGGGGGAGAGGGAGAGGGGGTATTACACAAAAACTACTAGACAGATTTCCTCAAAACTTGGTGGCAGGATTTTTAAACATGTTAACAACAGTTGAAGGATCTCGATGAGAAGAACCTAAACGTGGTTTCCTCAGGGAACCAGTTACTCTCTGAATAACTTTCCAGTTTGAGAATGAGCCACTCGTCCATTTCCTTCCTCACACACCTTTTCCAGTTGGTCCGCCAGCCCCGCCAGTCGTCCCAGAGCCTCCAGGTCGCGACCTCTCTGGTTGGACACCCGGACGAGCCGGTGGAGGGCGTCGTCCACGCTGTCGTAGAGTTTGGAGGTGGCGGCCAGCGCAGCCCTGAGAGGACGAGAATCAAACATGAGCCGGTGAGACAAGTATCTTCTTTTCTCTTTTAAAATCAGATTCCAAATGGCTCAGAGATCTCGGCCAAAATCGCATATTTTGGCTCGTGGGAAATATGTAATTATGAGGAAAAACCAGAACAGCTGTCAGAGAAGAAGAAGGAATCAAATGGGCGACGAGCCTTCACTTGTCTTTGGCCTCGTTCGTGTTCAGAATGAGGCCAAAACTCATTAGTGCAGATACAACGAGTGAAGATCCTGTTTGAGCTGAAAATCGGTCACAAACAAACACACTGCTTCGCCCTGTCCTCCGTCTCCTCCTCCGTCTCCTCCTCCGTCTCATCCTCCTCTTCCTCCTCTTCCTCCTCCAGCTGGGATTCACTCTTCTGGGCTAAATCAAACATCGTTGTTTTCCAGATGAGGAATATTTTTAACCCATAACTCATCTCCACATAACAATGCGTCAGTCTGAGTTGGAGAGGGGAGCGATGCAGATCCTGTCGGCCCCTCGAGACCCGGCTGCTCGTGGAGCTGGTTTGTGGATCTGTGAGTATTTGTCTGATTCCTGTTGTTCTGAAAGTCACGACTTCTTTAAACTAACTTCAATGCAGCCGAGTGTAATGTATATTCAAACCGTCTCCAGAGCATAACAGCAAAAATAGCCTTTTATTATCCAAGTATAAGCAGAAGAACACATTGCTGCTATAAATAAAGGTCGTGGAATATTTGTTCCACTTTTTTTTAAATACAATTCATCAATTCTTTGTTTGGAGATACCTTCACTGACTGTGGGAATTTTCACTTTCATTCTTTTCAAACACTTTGGTCCTATTTGTTAATCTATCATTCTAGTACATTATAGAATAAATCTTTCAGTACCTGCAGTCTGGCGACTTCTGTGCTAGTCCAGATGTGCTATTGGTCAGTCCGGCCAGCCAGGCCCCGCCCCTTTGCTGCAGCTCAGTTAGGCGCTGGTCGGCCAGGACGCTCGCCATCAGCTGTCGGTGTTTGTCGATGCTCAGAGGAACCGCCTGGAGGAAAACAAGAAGACGATTCTGAGAGGTTTCTGGAAATTTGAGATGATTACCAAAGCGAACAATGAAATCTGAAATGAGCTTTAGTGTCAGAATCAGTGTAAAGAAATTAATAAAGACCTTGATGTTGTCTGGCAGTGGCTCAGTGTCCATCGACTGCAGCGCCTCTCCCAGCAGCATGAGGGCGCTCTCACAACGCTCTGTCAGACTCTCCAGGCTCTGACGGGAAAAAAGTACAAGAAGAATCAGTGATTTGAGACAAAAGTTTTACACAAACCGTCGGTGAAGTAAGTTTAAAGTAGGAACTCGCTCATGGATCCACGAGAGAGGTCAGAGGAAGCACAGAGCACCGCAACATGTGTGGGTCTGTTTGGATAACACAACATAAACTGTCTGGGGAAAAACCCATTAAGAGTCTTCAAGTGTCTTTTTGTTTTGTCTTTCCATGATTTGTCCTTCGCACCCGGTTCATCATGAATCTGTGACAACGCCGACCACCACGAACATCTGCTCCCTCCAGCCGGCATCGTCTCCTCGGCCCGTCCTGCTCCTGAAACCTCTCCCCTCTACAGCCTCGGTGGTAAGATTTTTTATTTGAAAACTCAGTTGTTATATTTCAATTCCACCCATTTACTTAATTAAAATAGGAAATATCCTCCTTAAACTGATCCTGTTGATTAGAATAAAAACATTTCCTGATTTATTTCTGTCAACAACGAATTCCATATCAGAAAATTGAAGATATGTTAGATATTCATTCAAACATTCTCCAGCTAAAGCCTGTTATATGTTAAGCTAAATTTGAAATCTACATATTTGAAAAATTGCATTAACTCTGTCAGGAAACAGCTTTAATGTAATTGAAACCAATAAATCTGATTAATTTAGCTAAAGCACAGATATCAGTCGATGTGAAAACCCTCAAGTGATCATTTCCTGCTCAGTTTCCCCTGAAGACCATTTCACAGAACGATCAGGAGATCTGCTGCTTCGGGCTGAAGTAGATCTACCGGGAAAATTAGAAACTGTGGAGGATGTAGAAAGTTAGAGGAAACTAGACTTACCACCCTGACCAGTGCAGTACCAGTTTACACACTGATGTGAGATCACTGCGACCTTTGACCTTTCATGACTGCATCTAACAATTCATCCTTGACTCCAAGTGACAACAGGTCAAAGTCTGAAGAAATCCTCTAGAGGCCGACTTGAGATATCATGTTTTGTGAGGCCACCTTGACCTTTGACTCAATTGAGAATCCACATGAATCCACAGAAGAAGAACCAGCAGGTCCTCACCAGTCTGAAGGCGAGCCAGTCTGAGTGGCAGTGGACGAAGTCTCCGTCCATCTCTGTGAGCAGCTGCTGCTTGTCCACAAACTGCTGCAGGACCCCGGTCCCCTGCACCATGTGGATCTACACACAACAGGAAGTCACACAATGAGTCAACAGAGGAAAGTTCATCCTTCAGTATAAACTTGTATCTTCACTCGTCTTCTCGTGGCTGTGGACACAAACTCGTCCTCCTTGCTTTTGAGAGCCTCACGTAATTAATTTAAAAATTTATTTTAGAGAAAAACCTGACAAAGCAAAAGCAAGTTCTCCTCTTCCAGTTCTGTCTCCATTTGTTTATTCATCCTTACAGATAAAAGAATCTGCCACAGCTCAGCGTCAACATCTCCTGGGCGGGATTCCCCTTCAACATGCAAACGGGTTCCGGCGCCAGGTTATTATACAAACCACATGCCCAGAGGAATGTTCCCATGCCTCAGTGCGAGGAGGAGCGAGGAGGAGCGAGGAGGAGCGAGGAGGAGGATCTCTGCAGATCAACGCCAGAGCATCGAGCTGAATTACCGGTAACATGGGAGTTATTTACGAACTCTACTCGGGCCAAGCGTGTGGAAACCGATTTGCTGTCAAGCTTCAGATACGAGCGTCTGATGATCATCGAGTTTTCAGCAACCGACACAAACAGAACAGGCTTTGTGAGAAGTTACTTCCACTTGAACGTGAAATCAAACCGAACTAAAGGAAAATGACCGGTTGCACTTTTGCTCCTTGACCCGTAAACATGTGATTTGCATGAGCTCACCTCTGCTCCGTCCACATGGAGAGCGACGGCCTCCTGCTGCTCCTCCAACAAAACCAGAACCGACCCGAGGCCTCCAGGGACCAGCAGCTGCAGCATGCACAGAAACACATGTGATGGAGCTACTTGATCACATCTGCAGGGTAATCAAAAGCACACGAGCAAGAACTTTCATTTTGTTCCTCTCACCTGGAACTTGTGAAGTGCAGAGAGGCAGCGGGCGGAGGGTGGAGAGCGTCTGCTGTCAATCAACACCGTGAGACCTTTGTCTTTGGCTTCCGGCCTGATGAGGACGGACGGACGGACGGAGGGACAGAGGCAGGACAGCAGAGGTTAGACAAGAACACACTTCTTTATCAAATGAGACATCTGCAGTTAAAGGTACAAAACTTGAATTCTCTAATTATATGTGTAAATCTGGAAGAAGGGGGGCGGGGGGGGGGGGGGGGGGTTACCGGGTGATGCTGTGGTAGCAGGCCAGGACCCGAACCGTCTCGTCCTCACATGAACCCTCCGATGAGGCGTCCGTCTCAGAGACCACCAGAGCACGTCCCAGCCGGTCCACCGTCCCTGTTGCACCAGAGTTAGCGTTGAGTGGGGAGGCCGAGAGAAAGTACAGCGTGAATACAACACGAGCCAGGAACTGCATTTCCCACAATGCTTTGAGAGCTGCACGCAGAGGGTATACATTTTATAAGGAGTTTAAAGGTGCAAGTTATAGACTGTATATAAAGATGGACGCCACAACTATGTCCAAACAAACTAAGTAGAAGTAATTTGAGCCGACTCCCCGTCACACACAATACACCTGAAAGAAACTCGCCTGTCAACTTCAGCTTCCCCGACTGGAGGAGTTCTGTGTTCAGCTCCCTGAGGAGGGGGGGCTCTTTGAACAAGACGCCGTTCAGTTGACCGGGACATGTCTCTGCCGCCTGTGGCTCTTCATCAGAGTGGTTCAATAGGGATGTGCCAGATTGTCCGTTACAGACGGACAAAGACTCAGCTTCCGTCTCTGTTCAGAGAAACAAGAGAATATTCAAGATGTAGAACATTTCAAATCTGACGCACGTGGATAAACGTCTAGTTTCCGACCTGCGCCGCTTGTCTTGGTGTTCTCCGCGGCCTCTTTGGTTGCAGTGGGCACCGCATCCGGTTCATCAGCCGGTTCCGTTTGTCCCGGCTGGTTCTCCTCGGTGACCGGCAGCTTTGTGGAAGTAGAGCTGCAGGTCGGCCCAGACGGAGGAGCTTTACCCGGCAGCTTCGAGACCTTGTGGTGCGCACGCCCGGCCGACCTGGCTCTTCCTTTGGCCCCCTTCCCCTTCCTCTTCCTCCTAAAGACGTTTAATAGAAAGTTAATAATCACGCTCTTCGGATCTAATCTTCTTCAGAGTGAGTTTGTATAATCTGCTTCAGGGCTGAATGTATGTACGTTGGGACAATCTGTACCTTGTGCACAGAGGTTGCACCTACGTGTTACATATCTGGAGTTTCATATGGACGTGTGAAGAAGGAAAAGATGACAGACTGCAGTGAATCATAAGAAATGCATCAGTACCGTGGTGCTCTGAATCCTGCGGTTTTAACTTCCTTTCCTCTGGGACACATCCTGTCCTCCGTCTTTCCTCCTTCCTGTTCCTCTGCCCCCTTCGGCTTAGAGGAACTCGTGGTTGTGGACCCACTGTTGGTGATGTCTCCACTTCCTGGAACGCCAGTGAACGGTCTCTCTGGTGCGTCTGATGTCGGCGTGGTGGCGTCACTGTCGCCACTCAGTGGTTTATCAGTGTCCTCAAAGACCGAGTCTGAGTGAGACCCGGGATCGGAGTGTCCCTCTACGACATGCTCCACCTGGTGGTTCGTCGATGCCAGGATTTCGTTAGTGACCAAACTGTTGCGGCTCTCTGAGTCTTTACTTCTGAGCTCGTCTCTGCCCGGCTGCACGAGGCCGATGCTCTCTCTCTCCTTGCCAACGCCTGGCCTCCTCTCCTTGGATGGGCCATCAAAAAACAGCTGGCTGCTTCCTACACCCCCCGAGTCCCTGCTGGATTTATCTCCTTCGTCAGAGTCAAGGACAGAGGAGGAATAAGACCGCCTCCCCCTGCAAGGCTCAGCGCTTCCTGGAGGAGGCGCTAAGGAGTCACCTCTGGGGCTCGCCACGTCTCCTCTGGCACCAAGAACCGCCCGAAGGCTTCCTGACCTTTCCACTCTCCCATATCCCCAAGCTCTGCCATTTCGGAGTTTGATGGCCTTACTTCTCCTGCACAGAGGCAACGTCTTGGTCTTGGAGATCCCATGCATCTCCAGGTACCTTTGCCGTGGGTCAACCCCCCCGTCCGGACCCCCCCTAGGCTCCAACAGCTCCACATAGTCCCCGTCAAGCTGAGGGGGCCTCGCTGTCCGCCCAAGCCCGTCTTCGCTGCGCCTTCGCCGGGGGAGCGCTGACCCAGAGTCCAGCCCGTCCGGTTGTAGATCCTCCTCCTCGTCCCAGGACCAGGAGTCCAGTTCCCCAGAGGATGAGCCACCCCAGCCCCCGAGGCTGCTGCTGCCCCCCTCACTGGGCAGGCGGCCGGATATGGAGCCGTCGTAGTTCGACATCAAGGCCAGCTCCTCCGACGGGTCGTGGATGAACTTTGGGTAGACCACCTCCTTCCACGGAATTCGAACCACACCATCGCATGTGCTGACCAGGCAGGTGTCAAGTCCTCCGCCGACTACGTGAATAAGAGAAGACAGCATTTATACATTTATTTCAGTTCCTCTGTTTCAAGGTTCTTTTCACCGCCCATCACCTGCTGAGCTTCTCCTTCCATGTGCCACCCGGTGGTCACTCCTCGCCACACCTCCCTTTCACTTCTCTATTTTGCCTTCAGGATTTACTGACAAATGAAACTAGTTCTACGCTATGCCACCTGATCAACTAATACATCCACTAACAGGAGGAGGTTATTAAAACTGAAAACACTTTATTATTGTGTTTGCATTAATATTATGCATCAAGCTCATTAGATCTGTCCGAGGAAATCCAGTCGGTTGAGTCAAAGGATTTATTGACTCGTGCTTTTGCTTTGTCACGTTTTAAAAATAACACAAATGGTTTCCTCACCTTCCCTCTTGTGGCCTCGCTCTTTGTTGATGCTGTGTAGCCACTCAGAGGTGAACACAAGGGGGTGCTGTGACTCGGGCACCAAGATTTCCTGAACAGTGCGTCCTCCAGGTGCCAGACATTTCAGAGCCAGTCGGGGGCAGCGCGTGGAGAAGGGCACCACCTGCAGGTAGAAGTCGTTACTGCGCAGGAGCCTCCAGTCCAAGGTGGAGAGTTGGACGACCACTTTCTCTCCCAGACACAGAGGCCAGCCGGAGTGGAGGAACAAGCAGCCCAGGTACTGAGACTGAGAGGAGACACAGGGCGGGAGGTCAGCTGTTAAAGAATCAAACCTTCATCTGCAGATAATCATGTTTTCTCTCTGTAGCTCTTCTGGTCCGAGTGATGTCAACGCCCTTTACAGATCTCAACCCAACTCTATGTAATGCTCAGGCACAATATCTCTCTCTCTCTCTCTCTCTCTCTCTCTCTCTGTCTCTCTCTCTCCCACGAGAACCAGCTGGAACTCAGCGCGGTCGTGTTCGGCTCAGCTCCTCACTCCAGTTCCATTTCTAGAACCAACGCTGAACCGGGCGACGCTATTCAGAAGCTGGACTGGCACAGAGCCGCACGCCAGTGTCAGACATGTGACTCACGCCGTGTTTTCTAAAGCGTAAAAGTGCTTAGCTAGCATCACGGGGGGGGGGGGGGGGGGGGGGAGAAGACTCTGGACGGCTGCAGAGTCAGTGTGAGTCAGAGACATGTGGACGACCAGCCCGACGTGCCACTGCTGAGAGGAAAACACATTTAACAACAAAGTCAAGTCAACAACAGGGATCTAAATATAGAGACCACAACAAATCATAAAAACTGAAGAAGTGTGTGAGTTTGGGTTGAGGCCCCCTGCGGTTCCTTCCTGCCGTCAACCAGCTGATCTGATAAGAGAAACCTCCTCAATCCAAACTGTTCCCACCTCAATCGATGCCGAGTCCGATCTAAAGCCCGGCTCCCAGTCTGAGGTGGAAGCCTCTCTGCTGTTCCCAGTCTCATATAATCGACTGACACAGGGCTGCTCCCTCCCCCCACCCCCCACCCCCCTCCAGACTCACGAGACCTGATCAAATTATATTCTCGACCTCTCCTCCATCTTGCGTTTTCCGCCGCTCTGCCCTTTATTCAATCTCCACTTCTCAGCCTCCCTCCCGAGCCACTTTCTGAAAAACTCTGGATATCTGTCAGGGCGGCGATTAGCATCTAAAAGCATGTGTGACTTTTCCTCTCTGAGAAGGTCTGAGACATTCTGTAGCTCCCTGTGTCCTCCTCCCTCTCGCCTGCGTCCCCTCAATGTACCCCAGTGTTTCCCCCGCCACCTCCCATTCCTCCCAAGAATTCCTCAATCAGTCCACTATAATCTGCACAACCTCCAGCATCTTGTGTTTTCTTGCAGGCATGCGCGTGCACGCCGGCACAGTGAATGAAAGCCATGTTCATTCTCTGCCTCGACTCCCACTGCCGCTCTGTTACTCATTCTTTCTTTCCCTCACATATGGAAGGAATTAGTGTCGTGACTCACGCAGGCTAACGGCCGGCCCCGGCAGCTCCGCTCGGCGACAATCAAAACAAAGTTTGCTCACAATGGCCGTGCACGTCTGTGGAAGCTGCAGAGGGTCAGGGGGGGGGGAAGTTTGTGCATCTGTGTGTGTGTTCGGTGAAATCCTCAGTTTCTCATTTGTTCTGTGCCCGACACAATTACTGGAAGCTTCGGTGTCGAGCTCCTTATATCATCTGATACTTGTTTTATTTCTCTGTGTTTCTCTCATCTGTCGACTCGGTGCAGCCCCAGAGGCAGGAAACCACCGGCGGCTGCTCAGTCTCATATTTCACCAGCTACTTTCACTATGTTACTTTCACACAGACCCTCCACGGTGCAGTTCACTGCTGCAGGGTCACTCCTGTCATGTTATGGAGGCCTTGAACTTTCTCTTTGTGACCAGGTACTAGTTCACAGACCTGACCCTTGGATCCAAGACGGACTTGGACTTTTTATTTTTGAGATTTGACAATTTTAAAAGTTTGCGTAATAGTGGAAAGCAAAAATAAGTAAATTCTAATGTGGTAGAATCCCCCAAAATAACTTGAATAGCTGAAAAGTGCGTAACTCCGCAAATGCCTCTGAAATTCAAACAAGTTGCACCAAATCACATAAATTATTGAATTTCGTGAAAAGCTCAAAAAACACCTCATCTTACAATGATATATAGAAAGTCCGCAGGTTCGATACCCAGCCACATGGACCATTAACACCACGTCACTCACTCCCCTCCGCTCTTCCTACGGTTTCTGTCTCTCTGCACCAGCTAATAAAGACAAAAAAACTCAATAGCCGGACTTGGACTTGTCCCAACCGACTTGCCGTAGAAGATTTACGACCAGATTCTTCACCACAACTCACTCTCACCAAAGGAATCTCAAAACGCTGACAGCTGACACATTTCTCCGTCTCTCCACATGTGACGGATGATCCTGTTTCTGATTACGCAGCGATGTGTGTGTCCTGTGTGTGTCCGGTGTGCGCGGCGTGGGGGACTCACACAGGCGTGCTGCTGCAGCTTGTGCAGGAGGTGTTTGGCAGGAACAAAGTAGTCCAGGAGGTAGCGGAGACTGTCGTGTTGATACGTCGACTCCAGGACAGAGAAGACCTGGACAGACGTGCAGAGAGGGACAAGGACACCACAAGACACACAGAGGATCAGTGCACAGGACAAACGTCTACGAATGTTACATATCATCGCAGACGTGTGAGCTAAATATCTGAACTTAGGTCCAGTTGTTTTTACATCGTATCTTTACTCTTGGAATGAATAACCCTGTGTGGCTGCAGGGGGCGCTGCTGCTCAGAAACAGTCCCACTCTGTTGCTTTAATGAAAACAGACTGTAGCTGAGCGGCCGGTTGCGTTTTGTTTGTGTTGGCTTCCAGCAGCATCTTGTATCAGGTTTGTGTTACTCTGCTACTCGGCTGCAGACGTGTGGGTCGGAGTGAAGGTGTGTGTTTGGGACGTCTACCTGGGAGAGGAGGGGCGGCGCCGTGCTCTCAAAGGGAGGATACAGGGACGAGAGCGCCCCCTGCACGCAGTCCTCCATCGCCTCCGAACCCTGAGAGATGGCAAGAGAGGGTTAATCCAACGGGACACTGAATCAACCCTAATGTCTGTGTTTGTGTTTAACGGCCGGCTTGTCTCGCTTTCTGCTGACACACACAGACACACACACACACACAGATACACACACAGACTAATATATACACACACACATACTCCACTTCCAGCTTCCTGTTGTAAGGTCTGGGGAGCGTCAAACATTTCCTCCAAGGCCCAGTCAGTGTAAGAACCCCCAGAACAAAAGAGCAACTCCCAAACACACACACACACACAAACACACACAACACACACACACACACACACACACACACACACACACACACACACAACACACACACACACACACACACACACACACACAGACACACACACACACACACAGGTTTGTGCAGCTCTCCTTACTCAGACTTCCACTCACTGTGTTCAACCAAACTAAACTTTATCCCTGATCTGGACCAGGACTCAGGTCGAGGTCAAGATACTGGAAAATGTCCTAAAGCAAGTACACACACACACACACACACACACACACACACCATGCATGCATGCACAGTTGCACTCTCGCTCACACACATCCTAACAGGGGGGGGGGGGTGACGGAGCAGAACACGCAACACGCATGCTGTTTATTTATCTACACTCAATGTTGCTGTGGTGACCTGCAACTTTTTTCTTCTCTCGTTCTTTTCTTTTCAAACCTCTCTCTCTCTCTCTCTCTCTCTCTCTCTCTCTCTCTCTCTCTCTCTCCACATCTGCTTCTCTGCCTCTTTTTCCTCGGTTCCCACCGCCCACTCCCTCGTTCCCTCGTCTCCCATCTTCTATGTTTTTTCCTCTTTCTTCCTCTACGGCCGACTCTCTTTGTTTCACCTCCGTCCGACTCCATGAAACTCATCTGACAACAATTACCCCCGGATCCTCTCTCTCTCTCTCTCTCTCTCTCTCTCTCTCTCTCTGTGAATGCCGACAATAAGCGAGGGGATGGAGAGAGCGGGAGAGAAACCAGACTGGGAGAACAGGGTGTACGGAAAAAGAGAAGAGTGGCTGGAGAAGGAGAGCGAGAGCCAGGAGGGAATGAGCTGGGGGGGGGGGGGGGGGGGTTGAGGAAGACCTGGGTTACACAGAGTTTCAAAACGGTTCCTTTGGGTTTGTTTGTGCACAGAGGGGAGTTGTGGTCTGCAGCCACAGAGGAGGAGAGAATGAGAAACTCAGAAACAAGGAACTGACAAAATGAACTCAACAAATAAAGGGTTCGAGCTCGGTCTGTAAAGAAAGACGGGGACACGTCACACAGGACAGAGAGTAGGACAGATGGGGACTGGAGGAGGAGGACGTCTTTAACAATGTTCTTTAAACCTTTAAAAACATGAAGCTGCTTGGAGCCGGCTCTGCAGCTCAAGGTCCTTCACACGAGATCAGGTTTCTGTTCCCGTCCTCTCTCTTCTCTCCCGGCTGCAGACACAACTCTTCATCTGTGATTTCAGCAAAGTGGCACCAGGCTCAAATTCATGCAGATTAATTTTTCCGGAGGATTTTTGGACGAGAGCTGCACACGCAATTTGGGAAGAAAACAAATCTGAATGACAAAACTTTCATAAACGTTGCTGAACGCACAGATTTGTTTTCCACAAGCAGCTCAAAAGATTGTGTTACTCTTTTTGTTTTTCCTGAACAAAACCACTAAATCTCTCATTGTGGAAAACCACAGTCAAAATATCTTATTCTAATGACGTCAGACTGATGATTTGTTACAGAGCTAAGAATCTGAGGGATTTACTGAAAACAACATCCGACAGATCCTCTATTGACCAATCACAAGTCAGTCTCAGCTGTCAATCATCACAATTCACCCTTTAAAGAAAATACTAATCAAAACCAAACTTACTGGAAAACTATTTTAACCAGTTGTACTTTGAGATGTAATTTTGATCCATGTCCCATCTGCTCACATGGAGGAGGCAGGTTTTATGACTATGAGCCGCAGCCAGCCACCAGGGGGCGATCACGTCCTCCATCTTTCTGTCTTTATATTCAGAGTGTCGGGTCTAGATGAGTCATGTTTGCAGCGGTCTCCCTGGAGGCTGCTGTTAAAGGTGTCTGGTTGTAAAGAAGCTCTAACAGCCTCCCGGCTCACGGACAGAACATATTGAGTCTAGTAAAATCCCAGCGGGGGGGGGGGGGGGGGGTTGTTGGGCTGCACGAGAAGCCAGCGGGAACTTCCCCCTCAGACTGAAGCCTCCCACACCAGTTGAGTTAATTCATCACTAAATTAAAGTCAAAAACTAGAAAGCGTCCACTGATCTGCTCCTGTGGTCTGTGGATGTCCGATTACACACAAACACAAACACACAACGCATGCCTCATTGTGTCTTTTTTGCAGCTTTTGTGCTTGCCACAGTCTCAACGAAGCCGATTTGGAACCACCATGCAGTTTGGTTCCATCTGGCTCCGTGCAGCCCCCGAGGTTCAGATAGGGAGCTCGTGCCAGAGCAGCCGTTCCTCCGGTGAACAACGTGCCGCTCACAACACTTCACTACTGAGGTGTTGATACCCACAGGCCGTTCAGGGGCTGGGAGGCACAGTTTGGTTTAGTCCGGCTGAAGATGGACGACACGTCTCCACCTCCTCCCAGAAATGAAGCCAAAGATGTCCTGGATACAAACGCTGCACCTTCCGTTCTTGCAACTGGAACTCTGACAACTCGGGTGAAGCGGAGCAAATCCAAGGCCGAAGGTCCCTGAACCTGTCTGACCTACTGAAGCTCAGGTTGGACTCTACAGGAAGATTGAGAAAAGGAAATCAGCCTCATGTCCCTGAGCTCAACTCCTCGTGGCTCCCGCATGACCTGCAACAACATTTAGTTTGGATCGGTGATTTACCGTGTCACTGCGGCAGCACCGTTCCCCCCCACAGAACCTCTCGTGTTGTGTTTGCTTGCCTGAGCACTCAACCTCCAACAGGATGCACCACTGCTAACATGCAAAGAAAGGAATTTCACTCTGGAAGCACACTCACTCAAACGCACTGGGAGTTACGAGTGAAGGGAGCGATGCAGCTCTTCCACCAAACCACAAATTCCTCTCTAACATGTGAATATTATGAACTTCCCAGTAAAATCAGAGGAAAGGTTCTTAGCCTCTCACACAGGAGACGTCTGGATGATTTATAAACTCTTTTCCTGTTTAACCAAACTCTTTTGGTCCCAGTGCTTCTAATGCAATTACACACTTTGCTGTTCTTCACAGGCTGAGACGTGCACGTGAAACAAAACCAAGTAATGGAATTAGTCAATTCGATTTCTTCTCAGGACAAAAGGAGCCTCTCGTGTAAAACCTCTCTTGAAGGAACTTTAGATGAGATTCACTTCCTCTCCACTGGAGGCACTCCGGTGTCGCCTCAGGCTCGGACGTCCAGAACAGAGGCTTCGCTTTTATATCTCAGACTTTCCACCATCAACACGTTATCACCACATGAACCCAAACTGACAAGGTAGTGAAGACCAGATCTGTTCATATAGTACAACTACCTGCAGAAGCAAGTACAACAGATGTTACATAAGTAAAAGTACAATAGTAGAAGAGATTAAAACTACTGAGAAACCGGATCCACGAGATGATAAATACTTTAAACAGAGTTAACAACTAAATCCTCTAATGTTTCTTCTTGTTCTGGACTCTTCACTGACACACCTTCTACCCTGGCTTTGGTTTCCTGACTGTTCACAGGCAACAACAGCAGAGGTCCTGTACCCACAATGCACTTGGTGACACCTTCCCTTCGTCCAGTGCTATTTACACCTTGTGGACGTTGAGTCACCAGCGGCGGCGCTGAGGACAAGCGGGACAGTGGGCAGGGAGTGTGCATCCTCAGGACGGTGTCGGATATGGACACACGGTACAGAATCAGGGAATATGTGTCACATGTGCGTCAGACTTCCTGTGTTTCTCCCCTGTACGCTGACGCTCAACGGAAGAGGTGGCGCTGGTCGTCTGAACAGATGCTTGGCACCGAGAGGAAAAACAGACAGAGCGGGGGAGAGGTGTAGAAAAGAGAGAGAGAGAGAGAAACGATCAGAATACGGTAGAAATCAAAAGGAAATTCAAAAGACTTAAATAGCACTCGGAGTGTCAGGTTATGAAATAGATTGAGCGATTAAGAAAGCAGATTGAGAAGGAGACAGACACTGAGGGAACCAGACGGTCCTGTGAGGCCTCAGACAGAGAGAGGAGGAGGAGGAGGAGGAGGAGGAGGAGGAGGAGGAGGAGGAGGAGGAGGAGGCAGCTGACCAGACGGAGGGATCGATGGGAAACCAGAGCAGCAGCAACCATGATGGAAACCAGATGAAGACCCCGGCAGAACGTGTCGAGCAGACAAAGAGGAGAAGAAGAGCGATAGAGCCGAGAGGAGCTGGGAGAGTGATAGAAGATGACATGATTAGGAGAAAGAGGGGAACCGGAAAAGAGGAGGTGCAGTGAAGAGAGGAGACAGGGAAAGAAATCAGGAGGGAGGCAGACAAAGGGGAAAGAGGCCTGAGACTAATTTCCTTTTCTAAATCTCCCGGCTGATCTAACCTGAGCTCCAGTGGGTTGAGACTTTAGACTGATGGTCTCAGACGACTGTAATGCTCCAGTCTGTCAGTGAATACCATCCACATGGATGTGACTCGTTATGATCTTATTTATGCTGTTGTGAAAATTAGAAACAACACAACATATGATTTATGTTGTAATAAACCAGAATTAAACTTCAAGTTCGAAGATGGATCTTTTCTTTTGGTCACTTTGTTTGTGCAGCGTCTGTAAACACAACATCTTTTCTCCTTATCATTGACAGATTGTTCACTATTAACACATCCAGGAGGCACGGAGCCACATTAGCAGTTATTTGGAATAATGGTGTAATCTCGCAGTTTGGGTGATGTTACAGTGGTTCTCCGGCTCCTGAGGGAAATCTGTGTTTCTTTAGCTGCTAGATGATCCACTTTGTTCAGCCGCTGCTCGTTGGCCTCGTCCTGCCTCGGTTCCAAAACCAAAACAACCACCTGAACGAGGCTGAAGCGCTTCACAGAGCTCACTGTGAGCAACACGTTCCTCTTCACACGCCCATTCGGTAACATGAGATCAAATGGATGCTCTGATTTCATGGTTTTGTTTGTTATATTCTGAACAATAAGGCCTTTCGGTGTCGGATGAAGATTCTAGGAGTCAAAGAATGACAAGGAAATGTAATTGAATCTGTGAAAGACTCAAATCTGCCTCCTGATAAATCACTCAGGCTCCAGTGTCTTTAGCTGCATCCTGGATTATAGAGATTAACGAGCAGATTAACACCACATGCAACAAACTGGTGTGTTGAAACGTGTCCAGTGTGTTGGTCTGCATCACTGTACACGTCAGTCAGTGTGTTATCACAGGAAACTCGTCTGAAGACAGATTCCTGTGATCGACAACCTGGCTGCTCCTGTCTGGAACGTTCACGTGTTGTCTCCACCCGCCTGGTGCTGCAGAGGAGGTCAAAACAAACACACTCACTGCCACTTTCCTTAGACTTCTAGTTTCTGGGTCTGATTGCATGCATGTTAACACCTCTGTGCATGTGTTATCAGCCGTGTTTCTCCCTCAGCGAGTTCATATCAACACGTATGTTCATATATTGAACACATGTTCTCTGCAGGTTTGCATTCATGAGACATTTTGTTCCTCAACACCTAAAACTTTTCTGTGACTGTAAAACTCCTCCTGTCAATCCAGAACTTTCCCCGTTGGCGTCTGAGGAAGACGAAACCCTCCTGCACATGTTCTCCCTCTCCTGAAGTTCCTGCCATCCCTTGTTCCTGCTTTCTTTCTTTCTTTCCTTTTCTCTCTGCTCCCTTTTCTCCCAGGTCCAATGTGGAAAATGCGGCATCACCGAAACCACTGTAGCTGCCGTCCAAGTCTCCTAAAATAAAAAAAGTAGCCCTACCCTCCTCTTTTATTACACTCCTCCAGCTCTCCCTTTCTCTCTGCCTCTTTCTCCTCCTCTCCCTGCCAAGCTGTTCCACCCTGCCTGACAACACAGGAGCAGGAACACAACCTCAATCTTTGAACGTCTGTAACATCTTTATTATTTCCTCTATGTGCCTCAGTCCGTCCCACTGCCTCTGTGTGTGTGGATCAGACCATTAGTGGGAGTGGATGGTAAACAGAGTCCCAGGAGACGCAGCACAGAGCTCTATTGATGCTCCTCGTCCCCATGTGCAAACGTCACACATCTGGAATCTGCATAATGTGCTGCTGATGGCATTTGACAACACGGCAAGCTTTAAAAAAAAGACTTGTAGCTGCTGACTGCTGCATATTTCTCTCTAAATCAAACACATGCCTTTGGAGAAGTGATGATTTAAGTAGAAAATACAGAAAGGGGAAGCTGTTTGGGGGTTTTGGAGTCTGGGTGATAGTTTAAATGTCAACATATTCATACAAAGCATAATGCAAACCTAGAAAATGTACTTTTAAGTAAATTTAAGACTGTTAAACTTTAAAAAAAATCATGTTGAAACGTATTAATCATATTTTATCAGGCTTCTCAGATGGAATATAACACACTTTGAGTCTGTTGCACATCAGAGAAGCTGTGAGGAGTATTTGTGAATCTGCCTGAGCAGGGACTTACCATGACTTCAGTCAGGAACTCCCAACATAGTCCTCAGCTCCTTTCCTGCAGCGCTTCCTCTCCGCATCCTCCGCTAGAAGAACTACTTTCTCCGTTTCACTTACAGTCGAAAAGTCTCCATGACCTCCTCCTCCTCCTTCACCTCCTTCTCCTTCACCTCCTCCTCCTTCTCCTCCTCTCTGGGCTCAGATCTCCCTCGGTCTCTATCAGCGGGTAAAAACAATCCTCCTCTCCTCTCCAGCCTCAATGTCCTGGAGCTGGTTTCTGAGTTTTCCTCCCAGTCCCACGCACACGCCCCCCTCTCCTCCCGTCTCCTCCTCCCCTCTCCTCCTCCTCCTCCTCTCCTCCTCCTCCTCTCCTCTAACAACAGCCCCACAGTCTAAACTCAAACTTTCCATTTTTCCCCTGAGCTGCCTCCATGAATAGACAATAAAAAGCTGTGACGCCACACCCAGCGTAAACAAACCCTGTGATGTTTTATTATGGGATCACTGGTCCCAGTGACATGGAACCAGTAACTGTGAGAGGCAGAGAGTTGATCCTGTGCGACGTTTAGCCAATTTCGATGCAAACAATCGTTTCAAACTCTAAATAATCTTTCGAGTGAGTGTTTCTGCTCAGGAATAACACATTATATTAATATTGTATTTTACAAATTGTGTGTTTGCAGCAGTGTGGATCAACCGAACATTATGTGCGTTGTTAATTGTCTCAATAAATATTATTAAAGCTTGATTTTAAACGAATTGGTGCGACACTGATCAAGATATTCAAACTTTTACAGTCGCCACGTGAGGTTCAAGCTCCCAAAAGTCTAGAGTACTACATTCCCCACAATGCAACTCGTCAGCAAGTTCCTTCCACGGGTCAAATGTCAAATGTCAAATATAATAATTTAAAATAACATTTACATCTATAAAAATAAGATAAGGAAACAATGCAAATATATAATTACATTTAAACAAATAAAATATATAAAATTTAACTTAAAAGAACGAAATTAAATAAACTGATTTTTAAAAACATTAATATAAAATCTTATCTTGAACACTAAAATTACAAAAAAACTAAATAAATTACGTATAGCATTTGTACTTTATCCATTGTCTGTCCTTTGTTTCTTTTTATTTTATAGTTTGGAGTTTCCATGACTCATACTTTCTTTTAATTCCACTGGTCCACACTGGTTGCTATGGAATCGCTAAATTTAACCTTTATGGTCTGTGTTTAAATGGTCGCGTGAAGGAGTGAACGTTCTCTGCAGTGAGTCAACAGCGCCACCTTGTGTTTACTGTTGCACACTGCATTAATCAAAAAGTGGAGGAAAAGGCTCCAATGATCTATTTGATACCAGGAGAACTCTTTAATAAGTTATTAGATATAAATACCTCTACAATACATAAAGTGAAACATTTACCTCCTATTGGAAGCACTTGGATAATGTTTGATATTTTATTTAATTAGTTTTCAATGCGATCGCTTCGGCTTTATGAGCAGAATTAAAAATACTAAAGGGTGACGAGCATGATATTGAATAACTGCACGTCAACTGTCAAATATGAATTTCGTTTTGTTTGTTGAGGTAAAATAGTTTAGAATTAGAACAGAAATGTCTGACAGATACTGCAAAGTTAGCTCGAGGGGTAGATGGTTTCAGTGCTGAGTGAAAGTAGAGACTCAAACTGAAGCATGTGGCAAAGACAACTGACAAGAAGGACAAGAAGGACAAGAAGGACAAGAAGGACAACGTCCAACCCCCTCCAGCCCAGTGTGTGGGTGTCTTCTTACCCACTGCATCGCCTGACTGGTTTATTTTACTGTGCATTCATCACACTCATTGTTGACACTTGGCACGTCAGGATTGTGTCACACCTACTGTGATGAACCTCGTGATTGTGTTAATTGGTTGTGTTGTAAATCCTCCACCCGACAGTTTGATTTGAGCCACGAGACAATTCACGGATACAAAACTGGAGATCCCGGCGTCTCGGCGTGGAGTAACAAGACAGGTGGACAAAGTAAATTATACTTGACTAATACTTCCCAAAACCTCATGATGTTGTCCACAGTACTGCAAGGTAGTTTCCTGTCATGACTAGTAGTTTTTTAATTTTTCAGCCATCCAAAACCAAGTAAAAGACATAAATCCAAGGAAAAGACATACACGTATATATATATTTATAAACATCCATCAAAACAATATGTCCAAATGTATATAACACAGCGTTAAAATGTTTCCAGGAAAAGGGGTTTAACCTGATTTAAGCCTGTAAGTTGAGTAGCATTAACAAATATATTGTGTATTGTGCGTTTAAAATGACTTCAAAGAGCGTGAGACATCTCGTCTGGTTGCCCTGAAGTATCATGAAAGTGAAGTAATCTCTTCTTCAATTTAACATTATTAGTTTAAACTTGAATATGATTCTGAAAGGCTGAAAAACTCTGTGTTCACAAACCTCTTCTGTTCTAGTCAGATAATAACAGAACAGATATTGGAGATGAAAATTAATCCACATTATTCTCAGAGATTTTCACCCTGAATCCGTAACACCATGAAAATAACGTCATAATATTACAACATGACTTTTTTCTTGATTATTATAATCTTACTCTTATTAGACTATTCATTTTACCACATAATGCTACGATTAGTTTGTGGTGATGATTTGACTTTAATACTTTTGAAAGTTCTAATAGAACAAAGTTAATGAAATAATTTAATGTTCTGATTTAACGCCACTTCCGGTCGCCATCTTTGTTTGGAGATGAACTCAGCTGTCGGAGCAGCTTCATCGCGTGTTGTCGTTCACGGGATTTGTTTTTTAAAATTTGGTTCGTGCGCAGTTTCCCCGAAAATGTGCAAAAAAACACCGGTACGTGTCTGAAGACGCAAACCCGTGCTAACTACGAACATCATTATAATGGAACGTTAGCCGCTAAACCTAGCTACCGTTAGCTAGGCTACTGTGATGTGTTCAAGCTAGCCTCCAGTTAGCGTGTTTACAAACACTCCGCTGCGAGTTTACGAAGATTTTAAAGCTAACTGTAATAAAGGCTGATAAGTAGTAATGTTCAGTTTGTGATGAGACTGTGTTTATACATATACTGTGTGTGTGTGTGTGTTTGTGTTTCCATCCCTCAACAATATCGGAACAATCAGACCTTGTTTTAAATATAACTTTAATGAAAAATGGCAAAAAAAAATCCTTCTTTACATAATGCAAAGTGCAAAAATATTTTCCACAGCATTTCGTATCGTATCAAGCATTCCTAATGTGCAACGGCTCATTTGCATTCGCTATTGCACAGACACCCACACACCCACTCACACACATACACACACACCCACGTGCACACACATCAGCTACTGAAGGCTTCATTTTGAAAACATTATTGCATCATGTACAGTACAAACATTTACAATAGAAAATTGCACAAAAGCATATTTCTAGCATCATAGTGTGTGACAATGACAGAGAACATCAATAACATAGAGGTTGTGGGGGGGAGGGGGGTAAATATATTACACATAACCTTGAATTCAAAACTTCAACATGTATTCTCTTATTTCTTTCAGATTCTACAACACACCTGAAAGCAGTCAGAAGACTGACCACCAGCATCACGCCTACCTGCACCTCCGGTGAGTGGATTTCAAATTCAGCATGATCCTTATAATGTGGGATATACTGTGTACAGTAAATACAATATTGAGATTGAGTAGTAATGTTTCTTGTTGTGTTGAATCCTGAAGGTGTTGTGTTGCTCACATCAGGGCCATAGTGAATACGCCCATAGAGATCAGCAGAACTAAAGAGGAGGACGGAGAACAGTTTTTAGTCATTGTACAAACGTGGCTCAATCTGGGTTCGATTCTACATCATCATCCGTGTTATCTCTTATTCTGACCTTGCACCAGTGACTGCTGGAACGTGGTGGCGTGTCCAGTCACAGCGGGGGTGGCGGTCGTGGTCGCGTTCGTGGTGGTAAGCTCATTAGAGATGGTGGCAGTAGAATTGCTCAGGTCTACGACTCCGCTCCTAAATTTGGTGTCGGGGGTTCCCAGAGATCCAGAAGCTGAGTGAACAAGCATTAGACAGACAGGTCAGGGACATGTGATCAGAACATGGGGGAAGTATGAATATATTAGAGTGGCTCTTAGTTGACTGTATGTTGTAAATGTATATCTTTAATGTGTTAGCTTACTGCTGTCAAAGGTCCCGGTGGAGAGTGACAGTGAGGCGCTTGTTGCTGCTGCTCTTGTGGTTGTCAGGTCCAAAGTGGCAACAAACGTGCACTGGATCAGGTTTCCATCGACTCGGCCCTGCACCGAGTTCACAGGCAGCTGCAGAGCAAAGACAAGTTTAACAGACCACAAAGATCATAGTTGTACTATGTCAACTAGAAGCCAACTGATATGGATTTTGGAGGGGGCCTATAAAACATCTGATAATGATATACACGTTCAAAAGAATTGGCAATGTTGCAGAATATGTCATTATCAAACCCTTACGATAAATATTGCCTTGATATTTTACAGTTTTATTAACTTTATAGAACACTCTAAGTAAGAAAATGTGTTTTATAGACAAACGGACATCTTTTTATTGCCAAGACACGAATGCTGGTATTGACATCTCTGAACGCTCCGTATGATTCTGTTGGCCAACTGATGCATCTCATTTTCTCAGTAGAGAGTTGGATTATCAGCCATTAACTGTTAAGTCAGTATTTTACTTGCAGAACCACAAGAAGAGTCCAGTGAAGTGTAGACTTATAGAATATCCTCATCCGGCTCCTCCACTGCTTAGGGGCTAGTGCAACTCACCTCTGTCACTGTCAGCTTGTCGTTGTTGAGGAGAGCGCTGAAGAATTTCACTTTGCCATTATTGTTCGCACAGATGTAGGTTGTGTCGTTACCTCCCTGTGGAGCAAAACCACAAAACGGTTCATTGTACCTGTTTACACCGATGACTCGGAACAAACTGAATGATTGGTTCAGGGTTGGACTTGATGGAACTTTGATTGGTGAAGGAGTGATAGAACAACGTACCACTGTGGTGTCAGCTGACACCGTGGCAGCGATGTAGCCACTTGACTCCCCTGAGATGGAAAACTCAAAGTTCTGACCGTCCGTCTGCTTGGCAGAAACGAAGAAACACGATGAAGATGATGATGAGGGGTCACAGTCAGAGGGCTCAGACCCACAGATCTGTTGGGTCCCACATCCGGTCCGGCCAACAGGCGTCTGCAACGGAGACGAGAAAAACGTGTTAGCGGGAATATGTGCACTTTGAAATGGTTCAAGGTCGGAGGTCAGATATAGATTTGAAGCTTATTAAGGAACAAATCATGACCTGAATCATAAGCAACAAGTCAAATCTGTTTGGTGCATAGACTGTATGTTGGGAGAGGCGGTGAACTAGTGGCAGAAAAATTGGACTATGGGCAGAAAGTTACGGACATCAGACCGGAAGGTCTCTGGTTCTACTCCTCCCAGTGAAAACATACCGGGACGGACAAACCCTGGATCTGTTCGAAAAGTCCAAAGAGGACTCTCCCTACCCCCACTGTCTAAGTGCCCCTGAGCAAGGCACCTTAGTCCCCCAACATCTGCTCCCCGGGCGCTGTGCATGGCAGCCCACTGCTCTGTGTGTCCTGCTATGTTCACCAGATGGGTCAAAAGCAGAGGACAAATGTCCCTCATCTGCATGTAGTGTAACTGTGCATGTGTTTGGGATCAATAGATGTATCTTATCAAGATGGACGATGTGGATCAACCTCAACACAGTTTTATATATAATCTGGTTTTGAATCCAGTGTTCGAATCCCTTCTTATTTTGGTATGTCCTCAAACCGGAGTGTTTTCTGAAGAGCTGGATGAATCGCCAATGTTTACAGATACTTTAATTTCTCAGCCTCTGAAGTAGATATAGATTATGCACACCAAGAATGCTAAGAAATAAACAAGCTACATTTCCGACAATGTGCTTTGACTTTCCCGCAAGTATTTCAGCGAATCCCGAACGGGAGAAGAATGCAGTTGTCGCTCCGAGGCTTATAGATACACACACATATGTTGCATCAGGTCCATCTTGTTCATCTGGTATCTGAAACCTGTGCAGCTGGTCTCTGCAGCCTAATCTATGCATAATGACTTATGTCTAACTCAGATTCCAGTCGTGTGACAGGACTTCTACGACGTCAATAAAAGTGACTTTCAGATCGTGTTCCATAACCCAGCTTTGTTCAGATTTGAGTTTTTTGACATCACTCACCTCAAGAGCGATCACTGTGGTGTTGGTAATCAGAGTTGTATTGGTGGTTGTGGCGACTGCTGCTGTTGTTGTTGCAGTTGCTGGTGCCGTGGTCATGATGTTTGTCGTCATGCTGTGCGGCGGCATGGTCATGTTGTTTGTTGTCATGATGTGTGGTGGCATGGTCATGTTGTTTGTTGTCATGATGTGTGGTGGCATCGTCATGTTGTTTGTTGTCATGATGTGTGGTGGCATGGTCATGTTGTTTGTTGTCATGATGTGTGGTGGCATCGTCATATTGTTTGTTGTCATGATGTGTGGTGGCATCGTCATATTGTTTGTTGTCATGATGTGTGGTGGCATCGTCATATTGTTTGTTGTCATGATGTGTGGTGGCATGGTCATGTTGTTTGTTGTCATGATGTGTGGTGGCATCGTCATATTGTTTGTTGTCATGATGTGTGGTGGCATGGTCATGTTGTTTGTTGTCATGATGTGTGGTGGCATGGTCATGTTGTTTGTTGTCATGATGTGTGGTGGCATGGTCATGTTGTTTGTTGTCATGATGTGCGGTGGCATCGTCATGTTGTTTGTTGTCATGATGTGCGGCGGCATCGTCATGTTGTTTGTTGTCATGATGTGTGGTGGCATGGTCATGTTGTTTGTTGTCATGATGTGTGGTGGCATCGTCATGTTGTTTGTTGTCATGATGTGTGGTGGCATGGTCATGTTGTTTGTTGTCATGATGTGTGGTGGCATCGTCATATTGTTTGTTGTCATGATGTGTGGTGGCATGGTCATGTTGTTTGTTGTCATGATGTGTGGTGGCATGGTCATGTTGTTTGTTGTCATGATGTGTGGTGGCATGGTCATGTTGTTTGTTGTCATGATGTGTGGTGGCATCGTCATATTGTTTGTTGTCATGATGTGTGGTGGCATCGTCATGTTGTTTGTTGTCATGATATGTGGTGGCATCGTCATGTTGTTTGTTGTCATGATGTGTGGTGGCATGGTCATGTTGTTTGTTGTCATGATGTGTGGTGGCATGGTCATGTTGTTTGTTGTCATGATGTGTGGTGGCATCGTCATATTGTTTGTTGTCATGATGTGTGGTGGCATCGTCATGTTGTATGTCGTCATGATGTGTGGTGGCATCGTCATGTTGTTTGTTGTCATGATGTGTGGGGACATCGTCATGTTGTTTGTTGTCATGATGTGTGGTGGCATCGTCATGTTGTTTGTTGTCATGATGTGTGGTGGCATCGTCATGTTGTTTGTTGTCATGATGTGTGGGGACATCGTCATATTGTTTGTTGTCATGATGTGTGGTGGCATGGTCATGTTGTTTGTTGTCATGATGTGTGGTGGCATGGTCATGTTGTTTGTTGTCATGATGTGTGGCGGCATCGTCATGTTGTTTGTTGTCATGATGTGTGGCGGCATCGTCATGTTGTTTGTCGTCATGATGTGTGGTGGCATGGTCATGTTGTTTGTTGTCATGATGTGTGGTGACATCGTCATGTTGTTTGTTGTCATGCTGTGTGGTGACATCGTCATGTTGTTTGTTGTCATGCTGTGTGGTGACATCGTCATGTTGTTTGTTGTCATGCTGTGTGGTGGCATCGTCATGTTGTTTGTTGTCATGATGTGTGGCGGCATCGTCATGTTGTTTGTTGTCATGATGTGTGGGGACATCGTCATATTGTTTGTTGTCATGATGTGTGGTGGCATGGTCATGTTGTTTGTTGTCATGATGTGTGGTGGCATCGTCATGTTGTTTGTTGTCATGATGTGTGGCGGCATCGTCATGTTGTTTGTTGTCATGATGTGTGGCGGCATCGTCATGTTGTTTGTCGTCATGATGTGTGGTGGCATGGTCATGTTGTTTGTTGTCATGATGTGTGGTGACATCGTCATGTTGTTTGTTGTCATGCTGTGTGGTGACATCGTCATGTTGTTTGTTGTCATGCTGTGTGGTGACATCGTCATGTTGTTTGTTGTCATGCTGTGTGGTGACATCGTCATATTGTTTGTTGTCATGCTGTGTGGTGACATCGTCATGTTGTTTGTTGTCATGATGTGTGGTGGCATGGTCATGTTGTTTGTCGTCATGCTGTTTGGCGTCATGCTGTTTGTCGTCATGCTGTTTGTCGTCATGCTGTTGGACGTCATGCTGTTTGTCGTCATGTTGTTTGTCGTCATGTTGTTTGGCGTCATGCTGTTGGACGTCATGCTGTTTGTCGTCATGCTGTTTGGCGTCATGCTGTTTGTCGTCATGCTGTTTGTCGTCATGCTGTTTGGCGTCATGCTGTTTGTCGTCATGTTGTTTGGCGTCATGCTGTTGGACGTCATGCTGTTTGTCGTCATGTTGTTTGGCGTCATGCTGTTTGTCGTCATGTTGTTTGGCGTCATGTTGTTTGTCGTCATGTTGTTGGACGTCATGCTGTTTGTCGTCATGCTGTTTGTCGTCATGTTGTTTGTGGTCATGCTGTTTGTCGTCATGCTGTTTGTCGTCATGTTGTTTGACGTCGGGCTGTTTGTCGTCATGTTGTTTGTCATCATGCTGTTTGTCGTCATGTTGTTTGTCGTCATGCTGTTTGTCGTCATGTTGTGTGACGTTGAGCTTGAGTTGGTAGCATCGCTGGTCCCTGACATCCAGGACAGAGCCAGGAAGAGGACAGTGAGCACCAGGCTGTTGTCCATGTCTAGAGGAGGAAGGATATCATTTAGTTAGGGGCGCTGTGGTGGTACAATAGCTATACAAATAAAACACAAAACATTGGGATTTGTATTCATTTGTCGTCAATATTTCCCCCTTGTGGTATCAGTACATGTTACACCAGCCTTCAGAAACTAGGGTTGTTTAACTTAAAAACACAAGTTAGAACCAATTTGGTATGACACACAATTTGGGCCTTCACCACTTGATAGCTTTCTCAAATTTTGTGGCAAAACCACGCAACATTACTGGTGTACTATACGTCATGCTGCTAGTGAGCGCCCTCTGCTGGATCACGAGGACAACTACTTCAAATAATTGTTTCTATATAGTAGTCTATAAAGTATATGGACATAATTTAACAAACTGTAAAACACCACTGGTCGCTTTATTTCAAAAAGATATCTGTAATGTATGTGGAGAATGATCACAGAAGTATATCAAAAGGATCTGGATTTTAGGCCTTAAAAAGTCTTGTACTAGGTCTTCAATACGTTCAGGTCACACTTTATATGAGTTTCTCTCTGCACCCTATGTCTGGAATGTCTCTTTCTCAACGATTCAGACCAACGTGGGACTGACGCCCGGCTACAAACAGCTTTTATCTCACACTCGGCTTGACTGTGAGAAAACATATAAACCACAGTCACCTCGACTCGACTACTCAACCTTAAATTCAATTAGGGTGAAGTGTAAATAATTCTGAGACTCTGATATTCCCTTGAACCCGGCCGATATCTTTCTCTACAAAAAGGCGAGTAGCTCTGAGCACGTTTCCCCCCCGTTCAGTTGTAGCGTTTCACCTAAACCTTACATTTGTGTGGTAACAGATATCGTTTCAGGTGTTACTACAGAGTCTACCATCTTTAATTACATTTACTTTTCAGTATATCAAAGTAAACCATTTGAAAATGTTAACCTAATTTTATATAATATACATTACATTATCTCAAGTCGAGACTCTACAATATTTCAGAGAAACCTAACAGTTCCCAAAAGGAGCAAAAACAAAAAATGTTCAAACAAATAATTTAACAATATAAATCAGAATTTAAGATATTAGACACAAATATGAATTAGAGGTTTTATATTTTCACCTTATGCTATGAAAATACTTATCATATTGGGAATTAATAGTTGCTGTTCATTATTGGTTCAACAAGCAAAAATAACAGAATTTGAGTTTTAGAAAGTACAAAAGAAAACCTTTTAATACGGAAATTATTTCTAATTATTAAACGTAACTTGAAGATAAACCTATATTCCGTTGATAACGGATGTAGTTTTAAGAATATAAAGGTCATTGTCCTAACTCACCTTTAGATCTTCCTGTTATGAGTCCGAATGACGGGTGAAGCAGCCGAAGGGATGGTGTTATTCTCAAGCGTGGCTGTTTGGTGGAGTCCTGGTGTCCCTAACTGGCTCCCAGTGAGATGTGACACCTGTTCACTGGGTGTCACTATTTAAACTTTGGAGGAGAGAGGAGACGACCCAAACTGCTGACATCACACATGATGTTTCTATAAGGTGTGGTGAAGAATTCAGGGCGTGTGTGATGGAGACTGTCTGTGGATTTTGCCTTGTTACTTCTCATTAACCTGCTTTGTGTGAAATGCGTTACTTCCTCGAGGGCTCACGACGCCTGAACCCAACATGAGGAACGTGAAGCAGAAGAGTCTGACTGTCTGAAAACGTGTTTTAGTCTCTCTGCAAGGAATCAAATTGTTCTGTATCACCAGGGGTTGGTAATACCTTCTTCTAATTGAACTAAAAGCAAGTGCTTTTATTTGGAAGTATGAATAGTGGATCTTCACTGTGAATGTTACATTTACATCACATTTCATTCAGCTGACGCTTCTATCCAAAGCGACTTACAATAAGTGCATTCAACCCCGAGGGTACATACCAAGGATGACAACATCAAGAAAGTACAATTTCTTCAAAATAAAGCAAAACTACAAAGTGCTATAAGTAAGTGCCATTTAAGTGCTACTAAAGTGTTAGTTTCCAAAAGTTGTTAGTATATATATTTTTTTTTTATTCAAGGTAAAGTCGGAAGAGGTATGTTTTTAGTTTTCGGCGGAGATGTGTAAACTTTCTGATGTCGATGGGGGAGCTCATTCCACCATTTAGGAGCCAGGAACGCAAACAGTCGTGTTTTTGATGAGTGTTTAGCAGTGAAGGAGCAACAAGCCGATTAGCCGAAGCAGAGCGGAGTGAACGGGGTGGGGTGTAACGTTTGACCATGTCCTGGATGTAGACTGGACCGGATCCGTTCACAGCATGGTACGCAAGTACTAGTGTTTTGAACCGGATGCGAGCAGCCACTGGTAACCAGTGAAGGGAGCGGAGGAGTGGAGTAGTGTGAGTGAATTTAGGTTAAAAACCAGTCGAGCTGCTGGTTTCTGGATGAGCTGCAAAGGTCGGATGGCAGTAGCAGGTAGACCTGCCAGGAGGGAGTTACAGTAATCTAGGCGTGAGATGACCAGAACCTGGACCAGAACCTGCACCGCCTTCTGAGTGAGAAGGGGGCGTATCCTCCTGATGTTGTACAGCATGAATCTACAGGACCGTGTTGTTGCAGTAATGTTGGCAGTAAGGGAGAGTTGGCTATCGAGTGTCACGCCCAGGTTCCTAGCCGTCTGAGTGGGGGGGGGGGGGGGGGTTAACACGGAGTTGTCAAAGTTAATAGTCAGGTCGTGGATGGGAGAGTCTTTCCCTGGAAGGAAAAGTAGTTCAGTCTTGTCAAGGTTAATCTTCAGGTGGTGAGCAGACATCCACTGAGAGATGTCGGTCAGACAGGCAGTGATTCGTGCTGCTACCTGTGTTTCCGATCAGGGAAAAGACAGGATTAGTTGGGTGTCATCGGCATAGCTATGGTAGGAAAAGCCGTGTGAGTGAATGACAGAGCCGAGGGAGTTGGTGTACAAAGAGAAAAGGAGAGGACCAAGGACAGAACCTTGAGGGACCCCAGTAGTGAGGGGACAAGGTTCAGACACAACTTGAAGGTTTATACCTTTTAGATGTTACACAAGTGCTCATATAGGTACATCTTTTATGGAATCGTGTCTAAACACCTGTACTCCTGTCGTGAGGGGTAACAACATACAGAGGGCAGGTAACAGAAGGGTGCGTGTTTGTGTGTGTGTGTGCGTTTGCCCTTAGTCATGATACCTGTAACACAATGCCAAGAACTGGTTTATAAGCACCAGTCCAGCCGTTGTGTTTGCTTCCAAATCTCCATTGTGTTCAGTGGTTTCTTATGATCATATGAAAATCCCTAATTATGGAAAAGGCAAGTCCAGGCAGCGCTGAGCCAGTTGGAAAGTGATATTTGACATGAAGAGCTATAAAGGACATGTCAAATTACCACCACAGGCTTCTGTATTTCTTCATGCAAATGGAGACGATAAACAATATAGGACAAAGTTCCCATAGTGTAATTTATAAGAAATTGAACTGCTCTGAACATTAATCTTTATCTTTCCTACTCAAGTAGCTGCTCAGATTTGCTTTCATGTTAGATTTTATATCTCTTTTATTTGCATTAGGTATAATTGAATAAGATTATTTGTATTATTTGCATCAAAGTTTAAGGTCAAATTATTAAAACTAATATGAACTGCTAGTTTCATGATCAGATTTGGTCGTGATTATATCTGGTGAGAGTGTAATTTAACATGTGACTGTTATTGGCAGTTGATAAAGAATAATCACTGGCGCCATCTGTGAGTCTCATGAACCTGTGATGTTAAACCTGTTTGGTTAGCGTAGCAGCAATCGAGTCACGGGATCTGTCCTGGCACACTTCACGTGGTGTCAGACTCTCTGTCATCACAGAATACTTAAGAATAAATCTTCTGTACACAGAAAGTTGGAAATCATTTAACTAGTTCTTTGTTTGAATACACTCTGTGGGTGTTACTTTGCTGTACCATGTGTTTTCCAGCCATAACCATAGTTTTTTGTGTTACAATTAAAAAAATTATCTCCTTTCAGATTAGCGTTTAGCTCCACGCGCGCACACACTGAAAGTGTAAGGGTTAGGCATTGATGTGCCTGTGTAAACAGGAAGTAGATTGTCTAAGCTGAAGTTGGTTGCTTATACTGGGAATTAGAAGGAGTCATGATGACTGATGAGACCAATTAGGGCGACATCATTTCTGAACATCGGTTTCGTGCCACTTTGATGCATTTTAAAACTCAAAGCTAGTCGTGTGGATGAAGCCTAAAGCTTTCATAAGCACTGCTTTATCGTTAGAGGCATCGTACAGCCGGTGGTGTTGGGACAGGTGCAGTTGTAGTTTCCTAGTTGACAGGACTCACCCTAACCCTAACCCTAAAACAACAGTTTTCCTAAAAACCTAACCCTAACTATTTAAACCTAACTAATTAAACTCTACGCCTAACCCTAACCAGATACTTATACCTAAACTTAAACAGTTTACCCTATACCTAGACTTAATCCTAACCCTTAACATTCAACCCTATGCCTAAAACTAACCCTAATCCTAACCCTAACCATTCAACCCTACGCCTAAACCGAACCACTTAACCCTAGCCCTATACCTAACCCAATGCCTAAACTTAAAACCTAACCCTATGCCTAGACATGACCCTAATCCTAACCATTCAACCCTACGCCTAAACCTGTTGTAAATCCTCCACCGACAGTTTGATTTGGGCCCCGAGACAATTCACGGATACAAAACTGGAGATCCCGGCTAACTATGAGCATTATTCAAATGGAACGTTAGCTGCTACATGTAGCTACCGTTAGCTAGGCATCTGTGTTGTTTTCAGGCTAGCCTTCAGTTAGCGTGTTTACGAAGAATTTAAAGCTAGCATACAGGCTAATTAGTTGTAATGTTCAGTTTGTGATGCAACTGTGTGTGTGTGTGTGTGTGTGTGTGATGACTGGTGTTTCCATCCCTCAACAATATCAGAACAATCAGACCTTGTTTTAAATATAACTTTAATGAGAAATGGCAATAAAAACTCTTTTACATTATGCAAACTGCTAAATTAATTATCAGCAGCATTTCGTATCGTAACTTGCATTCCTAATACACAACGGCTCATTTGCGTTCGCTATTCCACACAAACACACGCACACACTCACACACATCAGCCACCGAAGGCTTCATTTCGAAATCATTATTGCATCATGTACAGTACACACATTTACAATAGAAAGTTTGATACAGCATATTTCATCCATTTTCTAGCATCATAGTGTGTGACAAAGACAGAGAACATCAATAACAAAGAGGTTGTGGGGGGGAGGGGGTAAATATATTACACATAACCTTGAATTCAAAACTTCAACATGTATTCTCTTATTTCTTTCAGATTCTACAACACACCTGAAAGCAGTCAGAAGACTGACCACCCACCAGCACTCCTACCTGCACCTCCGGTGAGTGGATTTCAAATTCAGCATGATCCTTATAATGTGGGATATACTGTGTACAGTAAATACAATATTTAGATTGAGAAGTTATGTTTCTTGTTGTGTTGAATCCTGAAGGTGTTGTGTTGCTCACATCAGGGCCATAGTGAATACGCCCATAGAGATCAGCAGAACTAAAGAGGAGGACGGAGAACAGTTTTTAGTCATTGTACAAACGTGGCTTTATCGGGGTTCGATTCTACATCATCATCCGTGTTATCTCTTATTCTGACCTTGCACCAGTGACTGCTGGAACGTGGTGGCGTGTCCAGTCACAGCGGGGGTGGCGGTCGTGGTCGCGTTCGTGGTGGTAAGCTCATTAGAGATGGTGGCAGTAGAATCGCTCAGGTCTACGACTCTGCTCCTAAATTTGGTGTCGGGGGTTCCCAGAGATCCAGAAGCTGAGTGAACAAGCATTAGACAGACAGGTCAGGGACATGTGATCAGAACATGGGGGAAGTATGAATATATTATGTTGTGTAGTCTCTGAGAGTGGCTCCTAGTTGACTGTATGTTGTAAATGTATATCTTTAATGTGTTAGCTTACTGCTGTCAAAGGTCCCGGTGGAGAGTGACAGTGAGGCGCTTGTTGCTGCTGCTCTTGTGGTTGTCAGGTCCAAAGTGGCAACAAACGTGCACTGGATCAGGTTTCCATCGACTCGGCCCTGCACCGAGTTCACAGGCAGCTGCAGAGCAAAGACAAGTTTAACAGACCACAAAGATCATAGTTGTACTATGTCAACTAGAAGCCAACTGATATGGATTTTGGAGGGGGCCTATAAAACATCTGATAATGATTTACACATTCAAAAGAATTGGCCATGTTACCAAAGATGTCATTATCAAACCCTTACGACAAATTGTTTCCTGATATTTTACAGTTTTATTAACTTTAGAAAACACTGCAGAACCACAAGAAGAGTCCAGTGAAGTGTAGACTTATAGAATATCCTCATCCGGCTCCTCCACTGCTTCAGGGCTAGTGGAACTCACCTCTGTCCCTGTCAGCTTGTCGTTGTCGAGGAGAGCGCTGAAGAACTTCACTTTGCCATTATTGTTCGCACAGATGTAGGTTGTGTCGTTTCCTCCCTGTGGAGCAAAACCACAAAACAGTTCATTGTACCTGTTAACACCGATGACTCGGAACAAACTGAATGATTGGTTCAGGGTTGGACTTGATGGAACTTTAATCGGTGAAGGAGTGATAGAACAACGTACCACTGTGGTGTCAGCTGACACCGTGGCAGCGATGTAGCCACTTGACTCCCCTGAGATGGAAAACTCAAAGTTCTGACCGTCCGTCTGCTTGGCAGAAACGAAGAAACACGATGAAGATGATGAGGGGTCACAGTCAGAGGGCTCAGACCCACAGATCTGTTGGGTCCCACATCCGGTCCGGCCAACAGGCGTCTGCAACAGAGACGAGAAAAACGTGTTAGCGGGAGTATGTGCACTTTGAAATGGTTCAAAGTCAGAGGTCAGACATTGATTTCTGATTGGTTTGGAGAATAGACTATATAAAGATGGACGATGTGGATCCACCTCGACACAGTTTTGACATCACTCACCCCAAGATCGATCACTGTGGTGTTGGTAATCAGTGTTGTATTGGTTGTTGTGGCTACTGCTGTTATTGCAGTTGATGGTGCTGTGTTCATGTTGTTTGTCGTCATGCTGTGCGGCGGCATCGTCATGTTGTTTGTTGTCATGCTGTGCGGCGGCGTCGTCATGTTGTTTGTCGTCATGCTGTGCGGCGGCATCGTCATGTTGTTTGTTGTCATGCTGTGCGGCGGCGTCGTCATGTTGTTTGTCGTCATGCTGTGCGGCGGCATCGTCATGTTGTTTGTTGTCATGCTGTGCGGCGGCATCGTCATGTTGTTTGTTGTCATGCTGTGCGGCGGCATCGTCATGTTGTTTGTCGTCATGCTGTGCGGCGGCATCGTCATGTTGTTTGTCGTCATGCTGTGCGGCGGCATCGTCATGTTGTTTGTCGTCATGCTGTGCGGCGGCATCGTCATGTTGTTTGTTGTCATGCTGTGCGGCGGCATCGTCATGTTGTTTGTCGTCATGCTGTGCGGCGGCATCGTCATGTTGTTTGTCGTCATGCTGTGCGGCGGCATCGTCATGTTGTTTGTTGTCATGCTGTGCGGCGGCATCGTCATGTTGTTTGTTGTCATGCTGTGCGGCGGCGTCGTCATGTTGTTTGTCGTCATGCTGTGCGGCGGCATCGTCATGTTGTTTGTCGTCATGCTGTGCGGCAGCATCGTCATGTTGTTTGTTGTCATGCTGTGCGGCGGCGTCGTCATGTTGTTTGTTGTCATGCTGTGCGGCGGCATCGTCATGTTGTTTGTCGTCATGCTGTGCGGCGCCGTGGTCATGTTGTTTGACGTCGGGCTGTTTGTGGTCATGTTGTTTGTCATCATGTTGTTTGTCGTCATGTTGTTTGTGGTCATGTTGTTTGTCGTCGAGCTTGAGTTGGTAGCATCGCTGGTCCCTGACATCCAGGACAGAGCCAGGAAGAGGACAGTGAGCACCAGGCTGTTGTCCATGTCTAGAGTAGGAAGGATATCATTTAGTTAGGGGCACTTTGGCGGTAAAATAGCTACACAAATAAAACAACAAAACATGGGGATTTGTATTTTGTTTTCATTTGTCGTCAATATTTCCCCCTTGTGGTATCAGTACATGTTACACCAGCCTTCAGAAACTACGGCTGTTTAACTTAAAAACACAAGTTAGAACAACTTTGGTATGACACACAATTTGGGCCTTCACCACTTGCTAGCTTTCTCAAATTTTGGGGCAAAACCACGCAACATTACTGGCGTACAATACGTCATGCTGCTAGTGAGCGCCCCCTGCTGGATCACGAGGCAAACTACTTCAAATAATTGATTCTATATAGTAGTCTATAAAGTATATGGACATCATTTAACACACTGTAAAGCACCACTGATTCTCGCTTCATTTCAAAAAGATATCTGTAAAGTATGAGGAGAAGTTTTTTGAAAAACATAGAAGTATATCAATAGTATCTAAAGTTTAGGCCTTAAAAAGTCTTTATAGTTTTTAAAATACTATGTACTAGGTCGTAAATACGTTCAGCTAGGTCTCAGGCATGTCTGGAATGTCTCTTTCTCAACGATTCGGACCAACGTGGAACTGACGCCTGGCTACGAACAGCTTTTATCTCACACTCAGCTTGACTGTGTGAAAACATATGAACCACACTCGACTCGCCTACTCAACCTTATCTTCAATTAGGGTGAAGTGTGAATAATTCTGAGACTCTGATATTCCTTCATATCTGGACGATATGACTCCAAACAGGCGAGTAGCTCTGAGCACGTTTCCCCCCCGTTCATTCAGTTGTAGCGTTTCATGTTAACCTTACGTTTGTGAGGTAGAGAAATCGTTTCAGGTGTTACTGCAGTCTACGATCTTTAATGACATTTGCTTTACAGTATGTCATCGTAAACCATTTGAAATTTTACCCTCATTTTATATAATTGAATAATAAAACTTTATTTGTAGTCCCAACAACTATTATCTCAAGTCGAGACTTTACAATATTTCAGAGAAAACCTAACCGTTCCAAAAGGAGCAAAAACAAAACATATTTAAACCAATAATTGAACAATATAAATTAGAATTTAAAATAGAAGGAACAAATATGAAGTATAGGTTATGTATTTTTTAGTGCTGTCAAACGATTAAAATATTTAATCTCGATTAATCCCATTTATGTCATAGTTAACTCAAAATTAATCGCGATTAATCGCAATTTTGTATCTATTCATTTTTTCTCTGTAACTTTTTGGGGGTTTTAATGCTCTATCCACATGGAAAGTGGATTGGCTTGCTTTATTCAAATGTTTTATTTTATTGAAAAATAACATTGCCAATCAGGGCGGTACAAAATAAAATTATTAAGTGCACATTTCAGGTAAACAAGGACTCAGCCTATAGTGCAGTTAAACCATGGCTTAATATTTTCTTTTTTTCAAGTTTGCTGTGAACATAGCAGTCAGGCCTCTCAAACAGACCAGCAACAAACAAAATACACAGGCAAGTGTCGGCCTACTTTGAAACAAATTAAACACAGAACTATGTAGGGCTATTTGAGTCCTCCCCATATTTGTGGAAAATGTATGAAATAAGAAGTACCCTTTTTTTAAATAAATAAAAACATATAGCTCCAGCCTAGTAGCTTAAAAATATATATTTGAGTTGGCGAAGTATTAAAAAAAAAAGCGAGATCAGGTCAGACTGGAGGCGAACACAGATACTGAAGCTCGATGGAAACCAACTGCAGCTTCTGCTCTGATCGAGAAGCTGAGGCGCTGATCTCTGATCAGCTGAGACCAGAGAAACTCTGTGTTTTCACTGTTTTCATAGTTAAGAAGCAGTCAGTCACTGAGAGGCTGCTTCACGTGAACGAGCTCTGATCTCACTGTCTCACACACTCGCCCGCTCCTTGTACTTCATGACGGCCTGTTACGATGATGTTTTAAAAAATTATTGTGACTTAGTCAACCACCAACATGCAAAAGCATGAGTCACACGGCGAAAGCGTGAGGGTTGGCAGCTCTGCGTTAATCTCGCAATAAAAAAAAATTACGCTTAATAACGCGTTAAACTGACAACACTAGTATTTTTCACTTTATGCTATGAAAATACTTATCGTATTGGGAATTAATAGTTGCGCTTCATTATAGGTTTAAACAAGCAAAATAACAGAATTTGAGTTTTAGAAAGTACAAAAGAAAACTTTTAATAAGGAAATTATTACTAATTATTAAACGTAACTTGAAGATAAACCTATATTCCGTTGATAATGGAAGTAATTTCAAGAATATAAACATCATTTTCTTAACTTACCTTTAGATCTTCCTGTTATGAGTCCGAATGAAGGGTGAAGCAGCCGAAGGGATGGTGTTATTCTCAAGCGTGGCTGTTTGGTGGAGTCCTGGTGTCCCTAACTGGCTCCCAGTGAGATGTGACACCTGTTCACTGGGTGTCACTATTTAAACTTTGGAGGAGAGAGGAGAAGACCAAAACTGCTGACGTCACACATGATGTTTCCATAAGGTGTGGTGAAGAATTCAAGTCGTGTGTGATGGAGGCAGTCCGTGGATTTTGCCTTGTCACTTCTCATTAACCTGCTTTGTGTGAACTGCGTTACTTCCTCGAAAACTCACGACGCCTGAACCCAACATGAGGAACGTGAAGCAGAAGAGTCTGACTGTCTGAAAACGTGTTTTAGTCTCTCTGCAAGGAATCAAATTGTTCTGTATCAGCAGGGGTTGGTAATACCTGCTTCTAATTGAACTAAAAGCAAGTGCTTTTATTTGGAAGTATGAATAGTGGATCTTCACTGTGAATGTTAATACCTTTTAGATGTTACACAAATGCTCATATAGGTACACCCTAACCCTGTGAGGGGTAACAACATACAGAGGGCAGGTAACAGAAAGGTGCGTGTTTGTGTGTGTGTGTGTGCGTTTGCACTTAGTCATGAGACCTGTAACACAATGCCAAGAAATGTTTTATAAGCACCAGTCCAGCCGTTGTGTTTGCTTCCACATCTCCATTGTGTTCAGTGGTTTCTGCAAGTCCAGGCAGCGCTGAGCCAGTTGGAAAGTGGTAATTATCCAGTTAGGCCACAGTTAGCACGACATTGCGATCGCAGCGGAGGACAGTTGGTAAAGTGATATTTGACATGAAGAGCTATAGAGGACATGTCAAATTACCACCACAGGCTTCTGTATTTCTTCCTGCAAATTGAGATGATAAACAATACAGGACAAAGTTCCCATAGTGTAATTTATAAGAAATTGAACTGCTCTAAACATTAATCTTTATCTTTCCTCAGATTTGCTTTCATGTTAGATTTTATATCTCTTTTCTTTGCATTAGGTATAATTAAATAACATTATTTGTATTATTTGCATCAAAGTTTAAGGTCAAATTATTAACACTCAGATTTGGTTGTGATTATATCTGGTTAAAGTGTAATTGAACATGTGACTGTTATGTGCAGTTGAATAAATCTTCTGTACACAGAAAGTCGGACATCATTTAACTAGTTCTTTGTTTGAATACACACTGTGGGTGTTACTTTGCTGTACCATGTGTTTTCCAGCCATAACCATCGTTTTTTGTGTTACAATTAAAAAAATTATCTCCTTTCAGATTAGCATTTAGCTCCATGCATGCACACACCGAAAGGCTAAGGGTTGGGCATTGATGTGCCTGTGTAAGAGGCATCGTACAGCCGGCGGTGTTGGGACAGGTGCAGTTGGCTTGGTGTAGTTTCCTAGTTGACAGGACTATCCCTAACCCTATCCCTTTAAGGTGTTTTATTCGGCCATTAGCAGGAGAGATCCACGTTGCTCAGTGAACTCTGCTGCTGAATGTGTTGTTCATATCAACAAGGTACCAAGAGATAACGCCCATGTTTCCTTCCTACCATTAGGAAGGAGATGCCGTTCAGCAGCAGTATTCAGACATCCTGCTGCAGGTAACAGTTCAGCCCGTGAAGGCAAATTTGACCGCTCCCTGTCTTCCAGCACTTTAACGACTGTACGTACAGTGAAGAGGAACGTGATAAAGAACAAGCCATTGAGCACATTGTTGTGTTCAACTCCATTTTGTATTCAGTGCTGTGTCACTGTGTTCCCCTCTAGCCTGTGAGGGAGAGCTGGGTCAGTTTCTGAATAACTCCTGTACTAGTAATTCATGCAGTCATCAATCAGGCAGTAAAATTGAAATCAGTGACTTTGACTGTGAGTGATGGGGAAGTGGGCTGTTGAAACAAGTCGTGCAGTGAATGGAGGGGAGCTGCAGATATTTCATCTCCTCACCAAAATTTCTGTCAGACTTATTGTAATTCCCGGAAAGTTTGTTTGTATAGCAGATGTCATCAGCAAGGCATTTCTGAATGTTTAATATAACACTTAGTTTTACATCAGCTATCGGAAATTGGTGGAAGTTTCGATAACCATTGAATTATCAGTCTTTGATTAATTTATGGTAAACTGTTTTTACAGGAAATTGAGATTCGGTGAAGAGGTGCGATGTTTAACAGTGGACTATTCATCAGAGCACTTCCTGATTGTGTTGTTTGGTTTCCATAACGCCGGATTCAAGAATATAAAAGCCAAAAAATGCGGCTCTTCCACTTGGTGCTGAGTTTCCCAGTAGGAGGCTGACTGACTGGCAGCCCTGGGGCATCATATGTTGTTCTTGCTCTCCTATTTCCTCCCATGTATGATTGGCAACCATCAGTAAACCTGACAGTCGAGTCCAACCAGACAGACATGGGATGGAACTCATGTAGAGACACAAAGAAACGCTCCACTACAAAAACGATGTGTTTGTCTGAGAACGAAATGTTGGACTGCGTTATATTCAGACTTTAATGTTTTGTTAAACCAACTCTCACTGGCACAAAAAGGCTGATTTAAATGATATAGAAAGTGTTCGTGTAACAGCAGCAGCTCACCAGGGCCACAAACTGCCCTCAGAGTAAAATCTAGACTTCTCTGAACTCGTTCGTAGCACATGAAGACGGAGCTCCATTCCACAGACGGAGGTTAGATACAGGGACAAGCTATTCTGAAGCACACGTCATCCAACGCCTGTTGACTTTCGTGAAGAGTAAATACAGTTCTTCACCACAACCGTATTGTCAAGCACGAGCAAGGTGTTCACTTGTACAGCAAACTTTATATGACGTTCATATGATTTCATTACATGATTTATAAAAAATTTACATCCTGAGCCTTTTCCTGTATTTCAAGTTTAGACGATAAATAGATAATTTAGTCCGGATCAAACAGTTGACCTGACTTACGACAGAAACCTCATCATAGTTCATTCTGAGCTACAACAGACCAGCCGATGAGTCAATGTCCCTAATGATGTTTGATTAGTCATATGAAAACTTCATTTCACTAACAAATGGGGGCTTATCTCTATTGTTTATTTTTAGGTCCTTTATATTTGTATTTGTGTTAAGATGTATATATATATAAAATATATCAAGGCATTGGAAAGCAGTATCTGCATTTGCCACATGAATCCATATCTACTTCTCATCATGTTTTACTTATGCTACACATAAGCTAACAAACGTGTGGCTCAGGCTGTGGCCTAGGAGTTCAAGTGGGTCGTTTCCGTAATGGTTAGGTCGGTGGTTCAATGCCGGGCTTCCCCAGCCCGCATGCCATCAGTGTGCGAATGGATGACTGTTAAGAAAGTAATGCTGAAATGTCTTTGTGTGAGCGGGTACTTTTTGTGAGTAGTTTCAGTCGCACATAAGAACTTTATAAATCACTTTATTGAAAATCACCTTGTCAAACGCTCACTGGGTAAAGTAGTTCCAAAACGTAATGCGCTAGAAAAACAATCACACCAATAAGCAACCAAATCCAGATGTGCTTTGTTCAACCCTTTGCTACATCATGGAACAAAGACTCATGTGTCATGTGTCCGATAAGTGCAGCAGATTCCTTCCGACACACATCACGTCCACTAATTACTTGATTACAGTAACTCGGAGCGTCACGTAAGGGGAAACTTCTCGGTAAACTGGCGGTGTGAGGTTACGGAAAATCAACGTATGATTAGCATCAAACTGGTCGGGGAATTTTTAGAGATCGAGATGATATGACAGAAACAAGCTAGCTGGCATAGGTTCAGATTTACAGGCTACAAGGAAAGTATGTTCACACTATGCTTGTGTCTCAACATTGTTCACATTGTTTACGTTAAGAAAGAAAAACTTGCATTCTGTTGTGAAGGCTCTGTGCATTCCTTCGTTAATTTGTAGTTTAGCAAACTATTGTAACTATTTCGTGTTTTAAAGCACTAAATAAACATGGAGGAACTTTGTAACACACTGTTAAGTTATAATCAGATTAAAGGACATTTTAAGTTCACACCTCTGCCAAGGCCCAACAGTAGACTCATAGATATCGTTCCCCTAAATATAATGGATTTTGGGATTAATTATTCTGTCTCACATTGTACAAGAGAGTGAAAAACCGTCCTGGATCCGCCCCCTGAGTCCAACAGATGAAAACATCTCTGCGGGGGGGAATAATAAACCAGGGCGTCTCATGAACATTTACATTGATCGGGTCACGTTCTAGGTTTGGATGCATGTGATGGACTTACAGTAAAGCAGGATGATACTTTTGTATGTCCAGCAGCTCGGGTTCCCGACCCCGTCAAAACACTAATCTGAAAATAGAGCAGATTGTCATCTTCCTCATTTGTGATCACATCTATTGCTCGTTAGTTTGTTGTGTTGACTTGTTGCTCAACATCTTTCCAGTGTTTTTCTTTCGACACTTCCTCAACCAGAAAGAAGCACAGGCTCTACGTGGAAATTAGTTTTACATTGTCTTTTGATTATGGTACGTGATGCTTTTTTTTTTTTTTAATCTGCCATTCGTTTCATGTTGAATTAACGTTAAATTATGAATTTAACAGAGATTGTTCCGAAACTTGAGAAATGTGCAAGATGGGAGTGACAAGAGGAATTTAAGAAAAGGAGATTTGAAGCCAGATAACGTCGCCATTCCTCATTTGTCTTTCATGCTGTTGTCACATCTGTGTCAGTCTCCTCTCGTTATGATAGAAAAGAGGCAATAAGCAATAAGTTAGAAACACTTTAATTGCAAAGAAACAGTCATTAAATAATCACAATGACAATATGGTAACCTCTAGTTTAATAATTAAACTAACTTCTTTAAAAATAAATATTTGAAATATAGTCCTACAAAGCAGCTACTTTAAAAGCCTCGTCATAACACGGCAGGTTTGGTACAGTTATGGAATTATTATAAAAACTACAAGGCCATTTTCTGCTTAAACTTCATTTTTGGCTTGACTCTGTTTTTGAAACGTGGGTTTGGATTTCAGTCTTCGAGCTCCAGGAGTTTCTTCAGCTCAGACTTCAGCTGCTCTTCGTCCTCTTCGTCCTCCACCTCCACCTCGATCCCGTCCATGGTCTTCTGCAGCTGCTCCTTGATGTTGTTCAGCTGAAGCAGTCCGTCCTGCAGGTCTTTGCAAACTTCTCGTATTTTTACTGCAAAGTCCGTCTTAGCGCCTTTCCTCAGTTCCACGGAGTCCTTCGCCAGGAAGAAGACATCGAGCGCCAGGAAGAGGCCGGACATGACGCCGGTGGTGATGCTCATCACCTGCGCGGCTTTGGCGGCGCTGCCGGCAACGCTGAGGACCTGAATCGTGCCGATCAGACTCTCTGTGTTGATGACCAGAGCCTTGCCGGCTCGGCCGCCCTCCTTCAACACGTGCTTCACGTTCTGGTTCAGGTGTTTTTTGGAGATGGTTTCAGCGAATTTCTCAAAGTCCCATTCCTCCAGCGTCTCCATCCCCTCCTGTGAGGAGGAACAATACGTCAGGGCTGAACCTCATGAAAACACGTTTCACATGAATCAGTTGTAGCACTTCATGTTTAAAAAAAGATGTTGGTATTATCACTACACACATTTTCACCGTGAGTCGACTTCAACACCTCTCATGGTTCAGTAGATATTCAAGTTGTGTGTGAAAACCGTTTCTTCTCACCTCCAGAAACTCCAGACACTCCTTGATGTCCTTCATCTCCTGCTCATAGTCCTGGATCATCTTCTCCACCTTCTTGCGGTCGGTCTTCGAATGAACCGTGTCCGTGATGTTGGCCGAAGCGGACGCCACGCCCCCCGCGGTTGCGATGCCGATGCCCACAGCCGTGACGATGAGGGAGGTCCCGGCAGTGAAGGGCGCCAGGATGAGGCCGGTGATGGTGGTGATGGACCCGGCCACGCTGGCCACCCCCCCGCCGACGCTGGCCGTGACGGTTTTCTTGTGAAAACTGTCGGCTGCATCGGCCAAACCCAGGAGCTCCAGGACGCGCTGCTGCAGGGAGGCGCCGCGCTGGTTGAAGAAGCGGACGAAGAGACGAGCGGCCATGAAGACACGATCGGCTGCGTCCTCCACAACCCTGAGGCAAGGACACGAAGACTAACACTGGAATGCAGCTCCCGGACAATATTGACCGAAAGTTATTCTACTATCACATTCATAAGAGATGTTCAGATACCAGCTTTATTATTATTATAAATCTATGTGAAACTTTTACTCAACTAGCCCTGGCTAACGCTACGTCACGGAGAATCACTTGTCTCCCCCCCCCCCCCCCGTGTTGAGCAAGAAGTGATCTCCGGTTTATTTATTTAATTAATATAATTTAAAAAGTCCCTCAAGTAAAGTGGCGACGTACTGGATGCAAGACTTTAGTATTGAGATGATTTTGGTTTTGACTGCCAAACTAGATAATGAAGTGCTGTTAGTCATTATATGCACTGGTATCAGATCCATACACGAAGCAGCGTTAAGGGAACAATGGTATCTGAGCATCTTGGAACTTAGCGTCACTAAAGGTTTACTTACTCTTCAGCTTCCTCATTCTGGTTTGCTGCATTCCACTCCTCCCAGCCTGACACACAGCAAAACAAGTATCAGTTTCAAACTGGATCCCTACAGGTGAACTGAACCCTGTTCAAACTGTGAGCGTTACCTTCCACTGTTCTCCACCACTCCAGAAGACCGTCTTCATCCTGCAAGTGAACAGAGACAGTTCTGTGTGTAAATTAAATCTGATTCCGAGCTTCACATGATGGAGTATGACACATTGAGGTGCGTACGTCCAGCGGGTCCACGGCTGCTCCTTCGCCTGGAACCGGCACCTCGGCCATTTCTAGAGTCTGAACTTCAACGACCTCCTGGAACAGAGAGGAGACACATTCGTTCAGCAGCTCTTCATCTAATCTGTGTTTCCAGAATGCAGATCAACACCTAATTGGATTCAAAACTCATTAGAATCACAAACTGTTCCCAGCTCCTCTTCTATACACCTCTAAGTATTATCAGCTGCAGTTCACTGGATGATCAGTGGGATTTTTTAAACCACTCTTCATCACCTGTAATCATTCAGGTTCCCTCATAACCTGCATCTTGTAGTTTACATAACTTAAAGATGTTTCTATTGTGTAATGACATGTTTGTAGGCGCTGGCCTCTGAGGTCAGAGGTAAACAGGCGGAGTTTCCCACACACAACAAGCTTCCTGCCTCGGAATGTGTAGTAAGTGTGTGTTGCACAATAACAGCTGTTCCTCCATCGGGCCTGGCAGACAATGAAGTGTGTGTCGGAGCATGCAGGGGTCAGAGTTCAACACTGTTCTTTCTTCAGAGGTTCTACAACTCACACACAACACAAATCTATGCAGGGGGGGGGGGGGGGGGGGGGGGGGTAGGTCTGAGCTAAACATGATATGAAGACGTTTCACCTCTCGTCCAAAAGGCTTCTTCAGTTCTTGAAACTTCTCAGAACAGAAGAAGCCTTCTGGACGAGAGGTGGAACACGAGCAGGCCCAGTTGTGTAGGTAGAACTACTGGAAATACCTGGATGGTTGAAACTCTTGACAGATCATGTTTAGCTCAGAGCTAAACACACACACCACCCCCCCCCCCCCCCCCCAGCTCTGCACACGCCATTGAAAGAATGTGTTGCTGCTGAGTTCCGTCTGAAAGAACAAGATGCACAGAACAGATTGAAGTCGACTGAGCTCATGAACCAGACAGATGTTATTTGAAAAGTCTTTTCTGTAAAATGAATGATGTCCTTTCATTGAGTTTGTTCGTGTCATCGAAGCTCAGCAGGAAATAAAGAAATACGTGAAAATCCGGCTGCTTGTGATTGGAATAAATGATTGTGTTGGAGAAATAATTGACCAGATATTTTAATTAAATATTTCCAGTGTGTAAATAAGTAAACAACTGAGCTGAAACCGACACGAGCAAACACAGGAAGGATAATGATTCACCCCTTATAAAAAATATGAGCCTGTGGGGTTGATTATGGCATTGATAGGTTTTATTTGCACAGAGACACAACGACACTGTGCAAACACATTTGCATGTGAAAATATAATGTGTGAACAACAAGCAACCAATTTAATTTGCTCTGCGGGAAACAGAGAAACTGCTCTTCAGCTGGACTCGCTTCCAATTCAATGTTCCTGTATTGCGTTTGTATTTTCCTCACTAAACTTGAAACTAAAAATTATCATAATTCCATTAAAATGATCTGAATTCGTAGTTATGTGTTAATTTAAATCACTTTTGAAAAGTGTGTGTTTAGACGGGGTTTCCCACTCACCTCGGTTAAGGCCTGAGAGTCTGATGATGAGGAATCCTGAATATAACAGAAACATTACAGATAAAGAACCATTTAGGAATAGTGACAAATGTTAAAACGATATAACATTTTCATCAATAGCTATAAAGCGATATTCCAGTATGCATTGATCAGTGAGTGAAGGTTGTAGTTTTAAACTCTAATTCATGGGAAGACAAGGATGTGATATTTATCACTATTGATATTAACTAATACATATTTATAATATCTCGCCGGACCGAGAGCTGAAGTACCTTTGCTCCAGGTCCAAACAAAGCACTGGGCAGAATCCTCTTTATTCTGAAAGTCTGGAGAAGACCAAGCCCTCGTTAGCAGTGTTATTAATACTCTGCATGGAGATATTTGACTTCAGTAGCTGATATGAATATGACCTCACCCCAGAGCTACATACCATAGTTTTTTTCTTTGGCGGCCTCACAGGCTCAGTTGTCAGCTCAGCGGCGGCGTCGGAGTCGACGTACCAAACAGACTGGAAACGACCGGAGGTTCTTTATTCACGACAGTTTCACACACGCAGCGGTTTCACAAAATGTTTCCAACGAAGCATCAGACAAGGTCTCGACCACACGTTTCTGAAGCTGCCGATTTTAAACGTTATCGGGTTTGTTTCATTAGTTTTTAATAAGGGGCTTTTTCCTGTCTCACGTCAAACACTGAAGAAGAACTAGTTTTCTGGTGTCAGGTCTTCACCTTGTCGGATGCTTTGCATTCTTCAGGCGAGACGGCGTGTTTTACCTCAGAGTCTCATCTCCGCTCGGCAGTTAAACCAGAAACAATGAGTGCACTGTTATTACAGGATTCAGGCTACATGTGCGTCGGTGGAGGATGTCGGTGTCTTACATGTCTCTCTATGGTTCTGTCATCCAGGCTCTCAGAGCTGGACGAGTGGTCGCTGTGAAGATCCCGAAGCTCCTGAGGACAAACGGGAGAAAGAGGAGTTATGAGCAGCTCGGGCTTTAAATGTGAAAGAGAAGACCTAACGAGGGTCAGGGGTTCTCAGGTCAGTTCTGCAGCTACTGACGTTTGACTCATTAGCACTGGGATCTGAACACACACCTGAGTCTTCAGGGACGAGGGTCCAGCAGGAACCAGCGAGTCGGTCTCATCCTCCGTCTGCAGCTCGGAGAGAGATCACAGTTTAGGCTTTTTAAAAGTGAAGCTGATCGTTTACGTCAAATGTCACAAAGCTCGTTATCTGAACTCTGATACCTGTGTGAGGGACTTGAAGGGGTTCACCTTCTGCATCATCCCCTTGAACTTCCCAGGGTTCTAGAGTTAATCAGAGGACAGAGTGAAGGTTTTCTTATTCCAACCAGAGCAGCTTCAGGCTACATACGTGGCCTTTGACCTCTGGAATCTAATCACGTGACAACTGGTGAAACTGGGGAAATTCCCCTGAAGGTTGAGAAATGTTCAATGAGACAAACAAAAGACTCCAGAGACAAAAGAGTTCCACTTGAGAATTCCTTCACGGGTTAGGTCACAATGACCTTTGACCTTTTTATCCCTGGATCGAAGTGAACATTTGTACATAAAGAAGGAAGCTTGTGATTTGAACAAAAGCTAAGAATACAAAAGATAGAGACTGAGGAGCAAGAGGTAAATACACGTTAACTTTAAATATTATTCATATAGAGCCAGTAACTGACCGACAGTTGTGTCAGAGACGTGAACGATAGAACGTTGAAATACATCAGTCAGGTTTATCTTTGCTACCACCTGGTGGCAGTAGGGAATGTGTCCCTACAGTGATGGAGGAAGAAGCCAATTTATTAAAGACCAAGTCACATGTTGAGGATTAAATTCTGAAGATTACCTTTAAAAACCTGATGAGTAATTTTAACAATAGAATATTACAATTATCAATATCAAGATATTGCATCAGCCCTAATCTGAAGAAGAAAAACCCTCTTTCATTAGAAATATGGTACGTTTAGAAGTGAATTACATGATTTAAACAAATGGATGCTGTGTCACAAACCTAGAAGTTGTGCTTTGTGTGTTACTGCACATGTTGTGTACCTGTTTCTCTGGTAAGTTGTGAGTGTCCGTTAAGCTTCCGCTGCTGGAGGAGAGGTCGCCGTGAAGAGGTTCCTGGAAACATCACACACAAGTAAGAAACTCTACGCAGCCATTTATCATTTATAAATCAATAATCACTCAAACTGGTACCTTTGGCTGTGAGGATTTGAAGGGATTCACTTTCTGCATCACTCCTGAAATCATCCCTGGATTCTAGAGAACACAAGCGTCGGTTGGACGAGTGAAGATGAACTCGATGCTTTGGACGGTTCAGTGAGAATTTACCTGTTTGGTCTGAACTTCTCTTCCAGGCGCTGGTGGGTCGGTGCAGGCGACCTGAGGATCAGTGTGAGGCGTCTACAGCAGAGAGAGAAGTGATGTGTTGTTTGTTGTGAATTCTCGTCCCCCCCCCATGAAAACCTTGTCTTTAAAATAACCCAGAAATGTAGAAATGTACAATATTTAATTCTGACTATACACACAAAAGTTTTTTTAGCAAACAAAAGGACAAAAGGGGATTAAAAGAACATGTGTTTCTATTGGTCAGATGAAATAATAAATATATTTAAAATAATTGTTTCTGAAGCTGTTATTGGGGGGGGGGGGGGGGGTCATGGTTATTTCTGCAGGTAAAGCTTAATTTGATAAGAACACAAGTTGTACAATATAATGCATCAACTGTTGGGACTTGGTTCACAGTCTCTATAGTGTTTGTTCTTATTCTACATTATGTAATGACTGAATACAAATATCAGAATAGAATAGAAAGTCTTAATTGTGAGATTAGACAAAATACAACTAAATTAGATGAATAGATTATTGTGTCACTGCCAAGTACAAGTACATATACAACGAAATGCGGTTTAGCATCTAACCAGAAGTGCAAAAAACTGGCAGTTAAAGTGCAGAGATGGAATATGTAAATAAATATGAAGTACAGTTAGAAATATACATGGAATACAAATGGAGAATATAAATGGAGAATATGATAGATAGATAGATAAAGAGTTTAAACAACACAGTATTCACGAAATAAATAAAGTTCCATGGTCAGCTGTGGTTATTGAACAGTTGATGTTAATCATATTTCAAATTTTATGTTAAAACTAAATAGATAACAGTCTGATTTCAGCTCTGGTTTGTGGTTGTTTGCAAAGGATGATTATTATATTAAAATATCACTGTTATTAATTTATCGCAAAATCTCTGCAGCTGCATCTTTAAGTCACATTTGCTCTTTTAAATTGATCATAATTTTTTCTGGTTTCAATTCAATATTTTTAACTGTTATGATGTTTTATGTTTTATGAAAAGCACTTTGAGCGGCACATTATGCTATGAAAAGGATATTACTATCAATAATAACTCGGCTACTTTATCTTCAATTATGGTTAAGAGTAATTCTGTGACACTGATATTCCTTCATACTTGACAAATCCTGAGTTTAACTTGGTGAAACCTGCACATATGATAATAGGTGTGAATCCATGTAGTCCCCCCCCCCCCCCCACATATAAAAGTATTACTTATCAGAAGATCCCATGCAGTTCTAGTTATTATCTCATATCCTTGTGTATTTTACAGAATCAGTACCTGAGCTGAAGACTTGAAGGGGTTGACTTTGTGCATGACTCCTTTCAACACACCAGGATTCTGAAACACAGCATCATCAGGTCAAATATAATAACCATCATAGATGTTTCATAACAGCCAGTTGCTGTCCTGCTCTGACAACCTATTCTTTAATTACACGTCCAACAAAAACTTGCTAACTCAAGTTCTCAACTTTTTGTATTAATCAAATTTCTTAAATATCCTCAACAACCTTAATAACTGCTCATAAATACAGAGTTCTATCATCAAATATTTCACAATAATATTTCACAATCATCTCTCTCCCACCTGATTGGTCTCGGGGCCTCGCTCCAGGGACTCAGCAGAATCAGCTCGAGGAACCTGAGACAGAATCCAGGGGAGTTAATGAGTCACATGGTTTCATGGGGACGTCCACACGGTGCTGCTGTTACCTGCTGGGAGCTGGACCTGAACGGGTTGACCTTCTGCAGGACGCCCTTCAGCCCGCCGGCGCCCTGAGGGACAAGGTTTACAAAATGGAATCTACACCCTCTATCATGTTTACGTCATATTTCATATAAACTACAGGACAATAAGCAAAGTGTACGAAAGGGGCTTTGCATTTATTTGCATTGTATCCAGGGACAAACCTTTCATGTTTATATGAAACGTAAAAATGTACATTTATTTTCTTTATTCAAGTTCTATACATTTGTTTGCATTTATGTTATAGGTATTCATACTATAGTTTATGGTTAAACTGTAAAATATTAAGCCTCAGTTACATTTCTTGGCCATAAGAGTTTGTAGACAACATCTGAGGAACCGTTTTACGCCCTAATATCAGTATTAGTCCGTGTACACAAATATTTGATTATAAATAAATGGGAAAATGTAAATAAATAAGTCTATAAGAGCACATAGCTCCACCGAGGCTAACGCACTCTCTCTCAAGAGGAAACAAGCTAAATGGATTGGTTCAATGTCATGATTGGTTGAGTAGTTCTTGATTAATCCTTTGTTTAAGAAAAAAAATATCTGATTGGTGGAGGTAACAAGTTCAGGAGCCAATCAGAGCTCAGTAGATAATTAAAACCAAACAGGAGTTTCATCCTGAAGGTAAATTAAAGGATCTGAGTTCGATGTGGGACCTCCTCTCACCTGAGTGGAGTCGGGTTCTGATACCAGTGACTCAGACGACGGAGCTTTGTTGACTCGGGAGGGAAGCTACACAGAGAACACACGTTAAATCAACAACACGTTAAATCAACAACACGTTAAATCAAACAACACAGAACCTTCACTAAACACTCAATCTGCTTCTTACCGGTGAGGTGGACTTGAAGGGGTTGACCTGCTGCATCACCCCCATCACCCCCGTCCTCTGAGTTTATAGAAACAGATTCATTATAAACACTCGTCGTCCAAAAGGCAGCAGATCGATTGATTATGTTTAAATATTCTTTATAAGCCACAGAAACTCTGCACATCTCAGATTCAGTAAGAGTGACTTGTTCTCACCTTGGTCTTTGGGTTCAGGTCCTGTTTGACCTCATTGTTGTTTTCCTACGACAACAAATTAAAGGGAACATTCAAAACGCATCGAAAAGCAAATTCCTGATTCTATCTGAGCTGTTTGTATTTTGTTTACTTCAGGTAAAACCACGAGTGTTTGTTTGTTGTTATTTACCTGTGAGGCTGCGGTGGTCTCTGGGTCCTTCGGGTTCAGGCTGTGAGCGACGGGATGATCCAGCTCCTGCTCGGACACAACACGCCTCCATTAACCGCACAGACACTTAATATCCTTATCATCATATTTCATATAGTGTATTAATTACACACCTCCTTGCTGGGTCTTGGTGGCACCACTGGCGTTTGGGCTGTGGAGCCTTTTTCTCTTCTGAACATGTGCATGGCTACGATACATGAAGAGTTTTACATGAGAACGAGAGGAAACAGGATTTGAATTCATATAACCTGGCAGCTATGAGAACAGTGCAGTGATGATCAGAGTTATAGTGTTTTAGAGAAGTCAAAACTAAACTGTTCAATATGTTGGCAGATTAAGATAAAAGCAGTTCAGATGGAAAGTTAAAGATTTTTCATAGTAATGTTTTAAAGCTGTGTTTTATTTTGTCAATGCGTTTTTATGAAACTAAATTAAACCTAATTTAAAGTTTTTAGTATAATGGTATCCTAACTTGTTTTCCATACTGGCCCAGGAACCAAACTCCGTTCAAATATTTAGCAATATAAGGTATTACACACATTTCAAGCGTTACAGACGTCGTTGGATGTATTTTTTTGTGATTTAGTGTAAACTCGGGTGTTAGAGAAAGATTCGGCTGAACCTGCGTCTTTCGTACGAACACGTTTCGGCTAGATCTGCACTTTAACTGACGCGTCACGTGGTTGCTCCGGAGCGTCCAGCTAGTGGCAGAGAGTTGTAAAAGCAGCGACCAACAAAAGTTAAAACGTGACGCTACACGTGAGTTTCTGGTGAAAGTGAAGGAGACGAATTCAACAACTTGAATCCAAATGTACGGCGACAAGTTTCTGAGAACTTCCTTCAGTGTTTAAGTTCGCAAACGATAACGAAACTGTAAATTGGCAGAATTTTGAACGCAGTCTGGTTTCTCGCTCTAAAACAACGTCACACAGTCGCCGGTACAAACACAAACTACACAAAAACAACACAATGAGCGGAGCGGGGACCTACCTGCGTGCGGACTCACAACAACAACAACACAGATGTTAACGGGGTCACAGCGACACAACTTCACTTCCCTCGGATCCGGAGTCAAACCGGTTTGACCAGAAACTGATGAGGCGGAGCTGAAACTCACCTGGTCCGATTTCATAAACACAATGAAACACACATGGTCAACAACAGGTGACACACACACAAACAAACACAACTAAACACACGCACACATTAAAACACACACACACACACACACACACACAGCTGGGAGTAGATTGACCTTCCTGTGCTGTCAGTCACATCAGCTGTGACACTGGGCGTGGCCTCTTCACTCGTTGTTTACATGTAAATAAGTTCTTCTCGTTTCTCAAACGTTTCACTTTTCATTTTCTAATTCATCGTTTAACTCACTGAAGATGTTTTATTTAATAAACAGTTGAAATCAAACATATAGAAGAAGAAACTGGGACAAGAACATTTACAGATGTTTCAGATATTTCAGGGTCAAATGAGAAAAAGCAGATGGACAAATTAATTCCTCATTTATTGTTAGAATATTAAATAGTTCAATTCAAAGAGAAGATAATCTCATCTGAAATCCTTTAAAAAAATACTTCAAGATTGAAGAGTAAAGTTTTATTAACTTCCAAAAGAACTCGGATGACATCACAGATACAAGCTTTTTAAAGTTAACCACTGCAATTTAAAAACAATTAAATGTAAAAAGCAAAGATTAGAGGCACAGATACCTTACACTATACATACAAAATTTGATATTTTCATTATTGCATGAAATAGCCTTCAAGTTCCCTTTATACATTTAGCTCTACAACCAGGATTGTAGTATTGTATTTAATGTGTTGACTTTTATAACGTGATAAGTTTGTTATGTGGTAGAAATAAGTTTCTGAATAAAACACCAAAGTACGTCTGCTCAGTTTAAAATATTGAAATTAGGTTTGTAACCTGAGAATAAACAAACAAACACAGGAAGTAGAAGAGAATTTATCACCTGAGGCCAAATAAACAACCGGGACACATTCACAACTTCTTTATTCACATAGTGTAATACCTGAATATGACAAAATAAAATATCTTTAGACATTTACAGGTACATTCCTCTCAGGAGCCGTAACAAATCTGAATCTACGGAGATAGAAATCTTTACTAATCTTTACAGCTCAAACACATGAGCACTGTAAAAATAAAAGATATTGTTCGACTCACCGACATAAACAACAATAACATAATGACGCAATGACATAAAATTATATATTTAAGATAAATTACCCTGATTAAACAGGAATATTGTAACATTTTATATTTTGTGAACAGAAAAATAAGTTTAATTCCAGAAAATCAATGTGTAAATTGTGAATCCACTAAGAACCTGCTTCATTACACCGATATCCAATATGTAGATTCAACAAAAATAACAAAAAACACAGACATTACAACTCAATACAGTCGCAGAAATTCAATCTTTGTGAGTTTATATTGATTTGATATTTTTTACCTCATGCATAAGGGGACAAATCATTTAAAAATCTGTGACCACACCCTTTAAATCACGTAATACAATCTAATCAAGGATTCCCTGTTATTTTCACCAGTGAACTGAAAACATGTTAAAACATATGAATCCACAGCTGAATAAAAACCGTTTATTATTAAAATCTTCACATTATTGCATCGGACTGGAATTTACCTTAATTTCTGATGAAGTCCAGAATCTGATGTTAGTATAATTCTACGTGGAACCATTCCCTCAGCCAGGAGAGGGCGCTGTTGATCTAGCAGCGCTGTGTCCACCTGGAGTCTCACACGCTTCCCGTTGCATCCTGCAGCTCTTCCCTGATGGAGTTGAGCTCCATCACCGCAGTGTTCAGCACGTTGGCCACCTCCTTGATCTGCTCCACCACCTCGCTCCTGCAGCCCTTCTTCAGCTCGCGCGAGTCCTTCACGAAGAACTTGTCCATCCCCCTGAAGAGGCCCTGCACCGAGGCGATGGCCCCGTCCGTGATCTCCGTGGCTCGCATCACGGGCGAGTCCACCTGGCTGATGATCTGGACCGCCCTGCGAGTCTCCCAGTCCTCCGAGTAGTGCTGGGTGCCCGACCGGAGGAACGGGTGGCCGCGCAGCTTGTAAAGGCCCTGATCGATGAAGTGGAGGATCTTCCCCAGGTCCAGCAGGTGACCTTCATACTCCTTCAGCGCTATCTCCACCTGGTGGTCAGGAGTGTCACATCCTTGGGTTAAATATCAAAAATCTAGACCATGGATATTTGGAAAAAGTTAATACCAATAGATCGATAGATATACATATATATCTAAAAGAAAAAGAAACGTAATTGAGGCCTGTTATTTTACAGTTTAACCAGCAGTTTTTAAATAACTATAAATAAAAAGAATATATGGAACTTGGATTTAGTTTTACATCTACATCTTTATATAATAACAGTCATATCGGAGGCCTATATATCGGCTCGGTGTGCAAACCTAGGTTCTGGTATCGAACTCACGATCTCACCACCTCTTCCCGTTTTGCACGTGTACCCATCCGGGGTCAGAGGTCACAGTGTCCACTCACCTTCTTCCTGTCATGCATGTTGTTGGAGTTATCCGAGGCGGCCATCGAGGCTCCTCCGGCCACCACCCCGACACCGACCGCTGTGATCACCAGAGTGGCGCCGAAGGTGAAGGGCGCCAGAACCAGACCCGCGATGGCCGCCACCCCCCCCACAGCGCTGGTGGTGATGCCGGCGGTCTTGGCTTTCCGGTGGAAGTCGTTGATGTCGTCGCAGATGGCGTGGAGCAGGATGATGGACTGCCACAGGATCTCGGCTCGCTCCGTGAAGACCTTGTTGAAGACCCGCAGGCCGCGGTGGACCTTGTCCGCCAAGACGCTGAAGGACCTGGAACCAAACACACGTGGAGCAAACTGAGTTATCCTCCCTTTACAACCCATCACCATGATGCATTATTATTATTAAAGAAAACCAGTAGATGTGAATCTGCCCGGCTCTGGTTCCTGAGCACAAACCTGGACTCGTCCTCGTGGACGACTCGGCTCTCGTCGTCCGACGGCAGCTCGTCCCACTCTGAAAAACAAACAAGCAGCAGGGGTCGGTGACCTTAGACAGATCCTCCACCTTCGTTTCTATTGGTCAAACGAGTGGGACAGAGACTCACGCTCCACGGTGTTCCACCACTCCATCAAACTGTCCGTGTCCTGGGAGCAGAACAGGGAAACAGCGTCAGACGTGTTCACAGGAGACACAATGAGATGGATATGAAAAGAAATATTGCCAAAGGGAAACTGACCCCGTCCTCGTCTTCATCCTGAAAACCGGCCATAGCTCGTTCATCCTGCTGAGCCGCCATCCACTCCGCCTGCAGGGGGAGCCAGAGAACACGCCCACAGCACTTTGTTCATATTTCACTTTCCTCAGACGGATTCATCATAAAAACTGAAACGTTTCTCTCCCCAGTCTGTTAGTGTGAATGTTTCTTCTCCAGCCTCGTGTCTAAAGGAAAGTGTCTCATCTGTTGTACGTGACAGATTCAGATTTTTCACCCATTATGATCTTAAACAGACTTGAATTTAACTTTTTGTTAATCATTATACCGTGTACTGTGAATATAAAGATTCTGGAACATGTGATTTTCCATAAACGTGTGAACGAACCATCGCCGCCTCTGACATGAAGTCACCCGACGTGAATCCAGATGGATCCTCCCACTCTGGAGGCCCGTCTTTGCTCTGTCGAGAAAACAACACAAACCAACACAAAACAACACAAACAGGAGAAGTTAGCCGGCGCTCCTCTCGTCCGTCTTCACAATCAGAGGCAAAGTGACGAACCTTAGTCTTGTGCTTTTTGAAGCCTTTGAGTTTCAGGGACTTCTTCTGTTACGAAAACAAGTTTTGAGAATCAGTTTCATTTTTAAATGGAGACGCAGATCAAACTGTTCATCAGGTTGAGGAAACTACCGGTTTGGAGGTGTCGTCTAAATGCTGCTCACTGTAATACATCTCTCCTCTACTGGTGGAAAGACTCCCTGTGAATTCATCCTCTGCAAAGTCGTCCTGCAGAGACGGAGCCAGAAGGAAAAGTTTAGCTGGAGTTCACGCCGATGCGTAGTGTTTCTATCGGGCATCGAACCCGTGTTGAGCGTACGTGCGCTGCGTGCTGCGGTGAGCGGTGGCTCCGTCCCATCGCCTCACTCGGTCTGGGTGTATCATAGCTCGTCTTAGCTTTGGGTTGAAGGGGGCTCAAACCTTTATGTTTGGATTTCTTCTGATAAGAGCAACAAAGGGTTTATTAGTATCATGACAAAGTGGTAAAATACTGGTTGTACTTATAGAATACCTGTTTGGAGTATTCCATCCCGTAGAGCTCCTCCCCGTCCAGCTCCTCCACCGACCAGCTGCTCTTCTTCCTCTGAGAACTGGACTCGTCCAGAACGTTCTCCTGATTCACCACCGCATCACAGGAATCAGTGAAAAGACCGATTCAGCAGAATCAGCTACAGACAAAGAATTCCCACTGACCTTCGAGCTTCTGTGACTCTTGTGCAGGAATTTCATCTTCGCTGGTTTCTTCTATTGATGAGGAGGAAAAAGCCCAATCGGTGAAAACCAGTTATTAAAAGGTTCAACGACAAAAGTGAGAGAAAAGAAACTTACGGGTTTCAAGTCGTCAGATCCGTAGAAATCTTCATCTGTTTCCTGGAAGTTCCTGTCGCCCGTGAAACTTCCCTGAGGAACACATTTCAAACCAGTTACTACACAAGTCAGGAGCTTTTACTTTGAAAAGCCAGCAGCGTAGAAGTCACAACATCTTCCCCCATTTCTGACAAACAGTCAAACTGAAACTTCTCAGAATGTAAATGCCGACTAATATACATCCTGGTATGACTACTAACATGATATACACTGATCCTAACATGCTATCTGTTGTATATCATTCTGTCACTGTTTCTGTTTGTCTTTGTGTTCCAGGAGCTGCTCACTGGTCCCAGTGGGAAGCCGCTGGATGGATCTGAATAACTCACTCTTCAAAATCCCTGATGAAAATAAATTATGACTCTTTTTTACAGAAGTTTTCCCAATTAAATGTTATATTTTGTTGTCGTCTCAATTCTTAAAGTGAGGCCCTACAAAAGATATTCAATAAAAAAAAATTATAAAAACTGATAGGTTAGCAAATCGTTCTGAATATGAATAAAAACATATAGTCTGGTATCAATCGATAAAAACAGAGTTTACTCATCAAAGTCATTGTGTGTTTGTTACCTTGCTCGTGGTTTGAGGACCGAAGTCTTTCATCTCGTCTTCGTCCTCAAACACACGATCCTTCCAGTGAGTTAAGAGAAGACGTCACAGAATGAAAACACACTTACTACACACAGCAACACAATCAAAGCTCACGCACATCGTACAGACACACTTCACACACTCTAATGCTCGATGCTACCTTGGATCCTTTCTGTGGAGTGTATCCAGTCGCACCTTTCACTTCATCGTCCATCTGTACACACACAGTTTACATCTTCTTTATATCTTCCTTCATTTCATTTCTGTATTTTAGATATTAATTCTGCCGGTGTCTGTTATTTATTTTGTATGTGTGCTTGTGGGTAGATGTGTGTGTAAATGTGTGTATGTGTGTATTTGTTTGGGATTGTTTCCATGCCGAGCTCTTTGTGTCACACTTTGTTTTTAGGAAATAACTAAATATCAATAAAGTCTGATTGACTCTGGAGCTTCGACTGTTGTTTATTGACGAGTGTTTCTTATTAAAAACTGTCACATGACACTTTGATGTAAACTTGAGGGATATAGAGAGAAGTCGTGGAAACAGTGAAAGTCTGAAACCTTCGGCAGCGAGATGGTGAATCGTCTTTGTGGCACAAACTTCATTTTCATCTTGTTTTTTCTCTTCTAGTGAAAAAAAAACGTCACAATATTCAAAAGAATTTCCTTTAAATGCTTAAAAACACATTAGAATCTTTATTGTTGGTTATTTAGCAGTAAACAGTTTCACCTCGTCATGTTGAGCGTCTGCTCCGTCCTCAGCTTCACTTTCCCCCGACACCGCCGCCTGTCACCAGAGACACAGCATTAAAAATATTAACTGTTCATGTTTGTCCTAAAGAAACAAATAACAAACTAATACTGTTATATATATATAAAAAAAACGAATAGTCCTCTCTGCAGTTGTCCTCATGCAAACAGTTATAAAACCAAATAATTTGAGCTGCAGATGGTCAAAATATGAATAATACCATATTTTACTTATATAGCACCTTTCAAAACACACTAACAAGGTGCTTTACAAGTTAATAAGGAAAAAGGAAACTTTTTAAAAGCGTTTAGGAAATCTCAGAGCGATAAAGCAGAGATACAGAAATTAGTTAAAAAAATAAATCCTGAAACGTGAAATAAAAGGTTCATTAAATAAATCACAGAGAAAACGTTTGAGTTCTGTTTTTGATATGAAACAGTCACATGTAGAACACGGGGTAAAGATCATGGACATTTAAATAGAAGACATGAAGCAGTAAACATTAGAGGACAAACCTTTGTGTCATTAGGTGAATATTCGCTTGCGCTCTTCCCCCCCCGCACTGAGGTCTTGGTGGAAGCTCGTCTCAGCAGCTGAGTCACTTTGTTCTTCAGAGGTTTCTTCTGGTGATTGAAAGTGACAGAAAAATTATGAAACCATTTTCCATTTCCTAATCCTGTTCATAGATATGGAGAATCAGAGGAAAATAATGAATCCTACTCTGTAGTCCAGGCCGTTCAGTTCATCTTCATGCTCTGCTGCAGCCTGCTGCTCTTCAGAGGAGAAGTCCTGAGAGATGGAAGCTCTCTGTTAATCTGAGCACATCGTTCTTCTGTCTCCATGAATCTCAACAGATTCTATTTCTACTCCATCTCCACAATAGAAAAGCAGCAGGTTGTCGGTTTGTCTTAATAAAACTAAACACAATCTTCTAATTCATTGAATCGTGACGTTAACACATCTTCTGAACACACATGCAGGGACGTGTTAATGCTGAGGACAGTTGGATTGGACAGTTACCTTGGAGGACCTCGGGGGGGTGGAGAGTGTCCTGCTCCTCCCCTCTTTCATGTCTTCAGGAAACTTCTCCTGAGGAGCAAAGAGCAGAAGCATCGTATGGACACGAGCACCTGAGAGCAGAGGAGCTGAGGCTTCACAGGAGAGGACTTACCTTCGGGCCTCTTCTGGACAGGAGGGACATTCGGAGCTTCTTGTCCCTCTTCTGGAATAGATGTTGGTTCAGAACATTAGGTTACACTCTGGAAAACATATCCAGTTTAATCACCGGGTGGTGAGTCAGATTTTACCTTGCTCGGATTTCCAGAAGCCTCCTGGTCCTCACCACTTCCTCCATCTTGGTCCATCTGCACCTGAAAGTTCAAGCTTCTATGTTTTCTCTTTCTACACTTGAAAACAAACGGTGTGAACTAGAGAGAGGATCCGTCTCTTACCTTCATGGACTCTCGCCGCAGTCTCAACCTCCCAGACTTGAAGGGAAATAAACATTTAATTCATGAGCTGAGACGTTCATCAGCATCAAAGACATTCAGAACCATTACTGAGGAACTGGTAATAAACTGGAACATGTTATAAACTTTTAAAGTGATTTCTTACTGGTCTGAATTCAGGGTTAAGCTGTGGACTGTCCTCAGGCCAGTCTTCCACACACTTTTCCTGTTTGGGGATTTGAACAGAATTCATGCTGAACATTAGATGTGTTTACAGAATGGAGTCTTGTGTTTCTACTGTTGTCTCTTGTGGAGACGGACCTGTCCGATGAGCAGGATGTCCTCGTAGACCACGTAGTTCTCAGGCTTCACTGGTTGACTTTCCTGTAGAAGAGATGAAAGATGATCTTTCTGAGGCGAATGCTAATAACTACACATGTTCCAAACAGGACTACTTGAGTTATTCTAAACGCTGCGAGCTCATTGGCTCTCATCTAACGGACGTACTGGAGTTCTGGGTTTGCGGCGGATGGACGGCAGATTCCTGAAAGACGGTTTAGGAGACGTCTTAGGAGCAGGAGGTTCGACCTGAACACGAGACAAGAGGGACAAAGACGAGTGAGGACAGAAAGCTCAAAGACCAGGTTCTAAACTCAGATCAATCCCTTCTCTGCATACCGGCTGTAGAGGGGGGGGTGGCCCTCCTGGTTTCGGTGGCAGTTCTGGGATCTGTGGATTCTCTCTCCTCTGCGGTCGAGTTCGGGGGAGTGGCTTCGGTGGACGTTTGAAGCTCTGATGCTGCAAGTTGAATCGTGAAGAAGAAATAAAACGTCAAATGAATCAGAACGGATCATGTGACCCAGTGGGATCTACAGACTCCCAGTTAAAGTCCAGTGTGGGAGTATTAACACAGGTTTGTTTATCTGTCTACATGTTGAACCTCTTACGTACCCGAGTGATCTCAGCAGGAGCCGGACCGGGGGACAGACCCCGGGCCTGACTGAAGGGAGTCGGATGAAGAACCGAATGTTTGGTTCCCTGAGGCGTGGTCAGCACGATGTCATGTGACCTGCTGGAGGAAGCTGGTTGGTTGGCTGGAAGAGAGTCCGATGGCGGCGCCCTGAAGAGATCCGGAGAGGACAGCATGTCCGGCTTCATCTCTGATGTGCTGCTGAGCGGCTGTGGAGAGAACCCGGTGCTGCTGCTGGAGGGAAGTGGACTGAAGAGGTCTGGAGTCCCATTGGAGACCTCCTGGAAAGGGTCCCCTTGTTTTGAAGGCGTTGTTCCGAACGGGTCGTCCAGACTGGAGACGTCTTGGAACAAATTCCTTTCGACTGGGCTTGAGAACGGGTCAAACGTGTTTGTGGATGAGAACACGTCCCGGTTCTCCTTGTGCGAGGAGTTGAACGGGTCAAAGTGTTTGGTTGAGGGATCTGGTTTGTGGCTCGTGTGGAAAACTTCTCCACTTTGAGGAGGAACCAAATCTGCCCAGTCTGTGGAACCAGTATGAAACGGATTCCCGGCTCTGGGCTGTGAAGACTGGAGCAGATCCTCCTCTTTGTGAGGAGGTGATTTGAAAGGATCCACAAAGATGTGAGGGGGCTTCTCAAAGAGGTTCTTCTCCTCAGCTCGAGCTGCTCCTTCAGCAGCCTGGAGACAGCCCCCCCCCTCCGAGGCTCTGGAGACGTTCTGTGTTTGCGGGTTCACGTTGAATAAGTCCGGTGAGTTTAAGGTTTCATCGTGATGAGGACCATCGGCAGATTCCTGTCGGGTCGACGTGTTCGGCAGGTTCTCTCCCCGGCTCGGAGCGGAGGTCGGGAACAGGTCGTTCTGAGGTTCCTCTCCGTGAAGCTCGGGCTGAAGATCCAGAGGTGAGCTCTGGAATTCAGGTGGAGGGACGAAGATGCTGTTCAGGTTCACTTCCCTCTCCACGTTCTCCATCACGTGACCTTTGCTGCCCGACTCCTGAGGGTAGAACACATGGACGTCAGGGATTCGCTCAGAAGGTTCAAGTCTCATGTGGTTTTACAACAGACGCCTCTTTAAAGTACGCACCAGGTAATATGAATAGAACGGGTTCCTCCTGGTCGGGTCCACATGGACTCCATTCTGATGAGGAGGAGGGGACAGACAGAAGAGGAGGAGGAGGTGTTAGACAGACAGTGGAATGAGGTCAGCAACATCTGAGACAAACGACAGACTTTAACGAAATACTTCCTGTTCTGCGTAGTGTAAGAATAACAGCATGACTCAGCAGAAATGTGCAGCGTGCACAGCAAACCTTCCAGAGGAATCTGGAAATGTAGGTTTTGGCCCTTGTCAAAATAAAGAGACAACTGTTTCTCACAGACTGGTAAAACCTAACACTATAAATAACTTACTGTCAAACAATCGGATCATAACTTTAATCTATTTGAGGAAACTGGAGTAAGAGTCATTATGAAGCTGAAGCTGAATTGTTGTTGTTGTTGTTGTTGTTGTTGTTGTTGTTTCACCTGCTGACGAGGACCTGGCCCAGTCGGGCTGTTTGGACACAAACACGTTGACAAGGATTCAGAACTTCCTGAATCACGTGATGTTTTGTTGATCAGAGAAAGAAACGCTGCAGGTTTAACTCGTGCTGCGGGAGGAAGAGGAGGATTGTCCTTCCTCTTCAAGCCGTTGTGAGGAAGAGGAGGATCTGACTTGATAAAACTCAGCCTGGGTCTTAACACTGACCCAGTTCACGTGTGTAACTGGTGTCAATGGTTTAGGAGCTGAACCACGTGTCTTTCATGCTGAGCCTCACCTGTACCGTGTGGTGCCGGTGGTTCGAGTCCGTCACGTGAGCCGGCTCCTCGTCCTGCGTCAACAACACAAAAACATGTTTATGAAACAAAAACCTGACAACACTCACGACTCAACTGGAGAATCGAATCCTGCTGTCGCGGCTCAAACAAACACAACACAACTGGGAGTGTCTTAGAAATACACTCGACAACACACACACAGGTCATCACACACCTTCTGAGGCTCGTTCACAGACGATCCACCGGAGTCCGAGGGCGATGAAACGAGAGTCTGAGGAGAGAGAGAGAATTGAACCATCACCACTTTGTCCACCTTCATCTCCAGACTGGAGAAGACGAGGCTTCAGTGCCGGCCCAGTGGGGATCAAGGGGGTGGGGGGGGGAGGAAAGGGCGGATTGTTGTGAGTGTGAAGCCGCTCACCGTGTACTGGGGGAGGAACGGGTTCTGAGAAGCTTTCTTCAGCATCTGTCGTAACGTCACAACTCTCTGCAAAGAAAACAAACAGAAAAATCTCTTTGTCATACAGATCAAATCCCACTGGGCCGTAAGAAACCAGTTACTGAGACTCTGGGAAAGCTACAGATTAGTATATCGACCAGACGTTTTCAATTTAGGTCACAAGCTAAGTGAGTAAGAAAACACAGAAAACCCAGAAAACCCAGAACACCACAGAGCCAAACTTCATGTGACGACCTCCATCGTGACCCTGACCCCAACCCTGACCCCAACCCTGACCCCAGCTGATGGAGGTGAAGCACATTCCAGCCTCAGATCAGCTGACAGGGAACCAGCTGCTGGTCTACAGGCGTGTTGGAGGAGAACGTGTTAAATATGGTTCATCTCCCATCATGAGTTCACCTCCCACCAGTCACTCACAGGTTGTGTTTCCGCAGATGCTCCTTCTGTCTCCGCTGCGACGTTCTCCTGAGAAACACGCGTGTGAAAGAGGAGGAAACACAACTTTCACATTTCGCTCAGGGACAACAGGTGAAATCACAGCTTCCTCAGCCACGAGGGTTCGAGTCCCGCGGTCCAACTCACCGCCGCGTCTCCCCTCATGGCTCCAGCTGCTTCTCGGTATCAGATCAGAGTCATGGGTCTCAGTCCTCGACTGCGTCAAATCATCATCTGCGGGTTCGACTCACCTGAGGCGCACCGGCGGCTTTTCAAAATAAAAGCTCAGCAGCGACTGGGGCTTCAGGATCAGCTCAAGATCTTTAACTGTGTCAACCAGAGAAGTATCTATCTGTCTGTCTGTCTGTCTATCTATCAATCTATCTATCTATCTATCTATCTATCTATCTATCTATCTATCTATCTATCTATCTGTCTGTCTATATATATATCTGTCTATCCATCCATCTATCTATCTATCTATCTATCTGTCTGTCTGTATATCTATCTATCTATCTATCTGTCTGTCTGTCTGTCTGTCTGTCCATCTATCTATCTATCTATCTATCTATCTATCTGTCTGTATATCTATCTATCTATCTGTCTGTCTGTCTATCTATCTATCTATCTATCTGTCTTTCCATCTGTGTATCTCTCTCTCTCTGAATGATTTTTCATTTATTAATATTGTTCTAATATTACACTTATCATTATGCTTAATGACACTTTAAAATACACATTATAATCACACGTCACGTTTATTTAGTATTTTTTTTAACTCTGTATTCAGTCACATTTTACATCATCATCCTTCAAATGTACTTTTTTTATCTCTTAATTTCTGCATTTTCACTATTGTTTTGAAAACACACTCGTTTCCGGTCTCTGCTAACTGCATGTGATGGACAGGTGGTTTCCTTCACGTCCGCATGTATATAATGTGCCCAGACCGGTTGTTCTCACCCAGCTCGACCGGGCGGAGTGGTTCACGCGCACACACGCGCGCACATGGATCAGGCGCATAATGAACTCTAATCTAAGAGATAAATGTGAAGTGTCTCTGTCACGTGTCTGTTGTTACACCACGCCCACTTCACGTATGTGTTCACTCTGGAGTCTTACAGGTCACGTGTGAGAGTCAGGTCACAGGATCTTCTGTCAGAAGTTAAATAGAAACTGAACCTGGAACTGGAATCCACTTTCAAACTGTGGCCCAGTTACAGACCAGTAGCTGCTATCAGGAGGATACAGTGGGTAATGGTGGAAATTCATATTCTTTATTGTATGTTGTACCGTAATCATGGAGCAAGAAATTAATAAAGTCTGCCTCGTAAGTACAAAAATGTCAGTGCTACTACAGATGTTTCCTTTTTTACATCAGATTCAAGAAGTTATATATATTCCAAAACCAAAATAATTATTTCTCTATATCGACCCTTGAGATGAATCAAAACAGGACACAGGATATTTCTCTTCATCTTTTATTAATATTTACGTTTGACTTTTTCAGGATGTTTATTGTGTTACACATAAAAATTAGCCACACAATTAAAATTTGATTGTATTCTCTTTACATTATTTTTTACCGTTAATTATATTATTCTCCCTTATCAGTGCTAATGCTAAAAAAGTTACACAAGAACTATCACACACTAACTTGTGAGCACATCGGGACGGTGAACTAACACTTCACAGAGAAATGGATTCCAACACGGAGGAAAGAAAACTGTGATCAAAGTCAAAATCGAGAGATGAACAAAGACAAGATGGACGAGCGCTGACCATCACACAGCCCGGCTCCACCCGGCAGAAGAAGCACCGCTCCTTCATTTGGCAATTTCACATCTCTGCTCCACCCGTCGTCACTGGTTTGGTAAAAGTTTCCGTGCCCAATTGTTGGAGTTTTTCTGTCGGTGTGGGTGTTGGGGGGGGGGGGGGGGGGGGGGGGGGGATTTACATTCTACATCTCATCCCTCTGGACGGGGATGAGAACACGGAGATCGGAAAAGGATCTTCACCACGTGGTTGGTGTCACTCGTCATCTTCAATTTGTCCCGAGCACAAATCTGAGTCTTCATCGAGATCATGGCTCTGCTTCATCAAACAGGTTTTTAATAAAAAAGACAAAAACAACGAACTCATAACAATGATTCTGCTTCTTCACAAGATAATAGAACAAAGACATCGTGCACGGAAGTTTAAAAGAAGCACATTTGCTCGGAGGATTCTCGTGTTTGGAAACAGGGCAGTGAGAAGCTTCGTGGGGAAATGTCTGCAACTAGAAGGATCATGGAATTGATTTTGTCTCACGGCTTTTTCTGCCACTCGAGTTTACTCAGTATTTTGGGGATTTTTTCCCTTTTGGCAGTACATTGGCTTTTCCAGATCGGTTCACACAACAGAAAAAGAATGGGACATCATTTCTGTGTCTTGTCTCCCGAGTGTGAAGGCAGTGGACGCGCTGCTTCATTGTCAATAACAGGAAAGTCACAGGATGTTGTGTTGGTCTCAAAACAGATCAATTCTCTTTTCTATTAGAGCCCCAGCGACATTTTGATTGGCCGATAACATCGAGGGGAATGTCGGCCTTTTTCAGACGCTGTAAAAAGTAGTTTCTGATGACGACATTTAGTTACTGACAAATTTATTTTTTAGTGTGTAACAGCCAAGATATCGATGTTGGGACATTTTGCCTTGGCCTAAAAAAATCGTCTCTATTCTCTAAAAGACCTTTTCTCTTCTGCGTGAACTGTGCCTACTGAACACACACACTTCACATTTACATTCTTACACAAACACAAACACACACCCTCATCTCTCCGACCCTACTGGTTGAATAAAGCCTCTCTCTGACGGAGCTAACGTACGTTCCCCTCACATCGCACCTGAACTCAAGTAGGCTAGCTGGGCTTGTTCGGAGGTATCCCATCTGGCCACGTCTGGTACTGCAATGCAATATCCGACCCGCTTGCTACCTGGTGATGTCACGCCCCCTGGTGGGTAGAACAGGAGTGCAGATATTTGGAGGCGCAGTTCAAGACCGGCCAGCGACGTTGGAAGCAGTATTTAGTGTGCGACTATTGTTAACAATAGGGTGCTAGCTAGCTTTAGCGCACAAACACCTGCCGACAGGTTCATCCATCAACACAACACACACTCTCACACAAACACACGCAGCTCGTAAGCAGAATATAAAAGAAAAATATTAACCACTCAGCAACTTCCGGAAAATAAAAACTTCGGTCCTCCGAACGAAAGTGAAAACAGAAGAAGTCGCTCACGCACGGGGCAAATGGAAGACACGAACAACCTGGCAGCGTCAAGCAGGAAGTAGTCACTCGAATGACTCTCATTGGCTGTTACCACGTAACCAATCAGCAGCTTCGGCCCCTCGCAGACGCACGTTACAAATAAGAAAACTAAATTCAAAGAAATAAAAAACATGATAAAAACTAGCTTAAAAAGTAGTAGACACACATTGTTGTTATAAGTATCTCTTCTATACTATCTGTTTTATCTATTTTATTTTAAAATTCATTGCTTAATAAAGAGAAATGTGATTTTTCCTATAACATCGTCATCATCAGCTTCGTCATCATCGACAATATTATCACCAACAACAATTCACCATTTCCAGAATTCAAATTATTACTATTAGACGTCCTTGTTTTAATCAAAGGGCTCTAATGGCCGACAGAGGCTCCAGCAGGGGGAGGCAGAGAGCGACGCACCCCCTCCCCCCCTTTGGTTCTAATCTTCCTGCACGTCTTATATTTTTATCGTAGAACCACCCGATCCATTTTGTTTTCAGCTGGAGGGGGGGGGGGGGGGGGGTGTGAGGAGAAGGACTGGACGTGTGTGTGGTGCAAAAAGTTCCTGTCGTCTTCTTCCCTCCCTCGTCCTCCCTCCCTCTGCTCCTACTCTGCTCTTCTGGGGACATGATGGTCGTTTACTGACAAATAAGAAACCCATTCGTCTTGTTCCTGTGTTATTGTAATGCTTTGTCTTTCCCTTCCTTCCACCATCACCCTCTTCTCTTTCTCTTTCTCACTCACTCTCTCTCTCTCTCTAACTATGTCTTCAGCAGGACACCTCCATGGTCTGGGATGGGCTCGGGGGCATCTGGCCGCCCTGCGAGCCCTGAGACAGGGTGCGGGAGCGAGAGCGAGACCCGTCCATGGAGTAGGAGGAGGAGAGGGAGGTGGTGCGGGAGCGAGAGAGGCGGGTCATGCAAGACGAAGCCACTGTGAGAGAGAGAGAGAGAGAGAGAGAGAGAGAGAGAGAGAGAGAGAGAGAGAGGGAGAGGGAGAGAGAGAGAGAGAGAGAGGAAGTTAGGGAGGGAGGGAGGGAGAGAGGGAGGGAGGGGGAGAGAGAGAGAGAGAGAGCAAGAGAGAGAGAGAGAGAGAGAGGGAGAGGGAGAGAGAGAGAGAGAGATGAGAGAGAGAGAGAGAGAGAGAGAGGGAGGGAGGGAGAGAGATACAGACAGAGAGAGAGATACAGACAGAGAGGGAGAGAGAGAGACAGACAGAGAGAGAGGGAGGGAGGGGGAGGGAGAGAGAGGAGGGAGAGAGGGAGGGAGGGGGAGAGAGAGAGGGAGAGAGGGAGAGAGAGAGAGAGGGAGGGAGAGAGAGAGAGAGAGAGGGAGGGAGGGGGGAGAGAGAGAGGGAGAGAGAGAGATCATTAATTAAACAGTGACTATAGTTTGATCTGTTCACAATAAACAAACACAAGCAAGAAGTCACATTTAAGAAAAAGACTATTAGAGCGTTAATATTAATAAAATCCAACCAGTACTTTATGTACCACTGTACCACATATATTCATATGATATAATATAAATATGATATTGAACGTACTGTAGCCCATGCCCTGGATAAAGTACTTGAACGCCTCAGTCAGCTTCGCCGGCTGCAACACAAGAGATTCATTCTCTCAGTACAACAGGTGACAGAGGAATCAGCGACCCCATGTGGCGGCAACCGGTATCACTCTGAAATTAAATTAGGTTTTCCACGTTCTGAATGAGAGGAAGTGACGTCACCTGGGTCAACTGAGGGAGACCACCGGCGTCGGCCATCTGCGTTCGGAGAGAAGACGTGAGAACGAGAGGATGAGAAAACAAAGCAGAAGAAAAGAGGAAGAGAGGAAACGGACGATGAATAAAAACACAGGAGAGTTCGTCACCTTCAGGAAGGAGGTCGTGGTCGGGTCCAGTTTGCTGTTGCACTCCACCTGGTGGTCACAGAGGGAAACACGATAAATCCCTTAGTCATACCCGGTTTTAAAAAGATGGCCGACATGATGTCTTGTGGGATATTAAGGTTAAATTCCGGATGGTGGTAGGAAGTGGAGCCGTTTGGATGTTTGACGTAAAATATAAAAAATAAAAACTTTAAATAAAGAAGATATTTCCGAGGTGAAGAAATCAGTTGGGACTCACAGCAGCTTCCTCGTATGGAGCTTGATCCCCGACCACCAGCATCACTGGACACCTGAGGTCGACACGAGGGGGACATTACAAGAGAATTAACTTTTATAAATCAATAGATAATATGAGCAGTAAAGATTAAAGTGAGGAGGGTCTTTACTTGAAGGTGCTGCTGCGGTCGATGTTCAAGTCTCTGCGACTGGATGAGAAGGAAAAGAGACGATTATGAAAGTAAAGTTAAAACAAAAGTTAACGATGTATAAAAGCAAATAACAGTTGTTTGTCTAAGTGGAGGATATGTTATGATATATATTTAGATATGTTGTTCACCTGTTGTACGTCTTCCACAGCAGCTCGATGTTCACCAGGTTAGAAGCTTTGGAGATTCGCTCCCGGTGAGACTGCACCAGGTCGGTGTTGGACGACAGCTCCTCCTGCAGGACGTCAGAGGGACGACACACAGAAGTTACACAACCGACCTCAGTGTTTTGCTTCCTCTGTGCAAACTAACACACGCTAATTTTAGACATAAATGATTTAAACACGTGATGGACATGTTGTCTCGTACCTGACTGAAGAGGTGGGACAGGATCTGCTCGGTGAGCGAGGACGTCACGGAGCTGAGCTGCAGAGGAAAACCAATAAGACTGTTTATCATCTGATACGTTAACCAATGACATGATCAATAATACATGAGCACACATGAGGACACGTTAAGACGCATGAGGAGACACGGGGACACATAACATCGTTAGAGTGATGGAAAACTCACATTAGGACAAAGTGGATTATAATAATACACCTGTTTGTGTTTATGAGAGGAAGCTGGGATGGAAGGGAGGAGGAAGGGAGGAGGAAAGGAGGAGAGGAGAGAGAGCAAACACACAAAGGAACTTAAGAATAAAAGAAGGAGAGCAGCTGCACCTTCTGCGCGGCCCAGTCGATCCACCCACGAGCGTTGGTGTCGATGTTGATCAGAACCAGACCCTCCACCGAGTCCGGGTTCGCCAGCTGACCACAGAGATATATATATATAATTATCATTTCATTTCACTTTGTTCTCATCAGCTACACAATCTAACATGCTGTTGGTGTTGTCACAGGAAACTGTCCGAGTCCAGTTATTGTAATTAGTGAGTAACTGTTATCTTATTGATCAGATTAGGACCTGATCCATAATAGTGATGACACTCACTGTGAACTTGGACAGGATGTAGGCTCCTGCCCCCACCCCCACTCCGATCACTGTACGGAAGCTGCCGGAGGGCGACACCCACTTATTAACATCAGACAACATTCAGATAAATAACATTACTAAGACGTGGTTTTAGTTGTAAAGTAGAACTTTTTATAATGAAATCTCTTTGGTTGACAATAAAGCATCTAAGAATAATAAAATCTTAAAACTACGCGACAAGCTAGAGACGAATTAAAAGCAAGATCGTAAAAATAAGCTTTAATTAGTTTTCAACAAATCTTTGGTGCATATCTATAGAAAATCACTTAGTGTTATATTATAAACTACATATAAACATAACTTTACTGTGCGAGCCTTCGTCTTCTGTGTGTCGGCATCAGATGAAACTCTGCTTGTTGTGAAGTCGAACACAAAGTTAACGTGAACTCACTTGAAGAACTGGAGGACGGCAGGAATCATCTCCGCGATGGTGTCCATGGGGGGGTACTGGTATCTTCAGCACAAACATTAAATACACAAAAGCTCACATGTTAACATCAATTTGTCTTTTATCTGTCTCACTATTTTGGACAAGAATCATAATACTTGATGAAAAAAAGATGATTTTTCAGATACGGCCTCTTTCATATAAAATACAGAAGGTGAAAGGAAGTGGAGGTGGTCGTCCATCTTTATTTACAGTTCAATGTTTATCTACAGGGAACGAGCTTCAGTCTCCAGTGAGGAAGATGAGGGTGCTCACGAGGTTGAGAAGTTCAGGAGGAAGAGATGTGAGACAGAAAGAGACGAGGACGGATTTTCTTTAAACCTCAGACGAGAGACTTAGAGGAAGATGGAGCGATGGGAACTAGAAGTATTTCTGGAGGAGATTAGGTTTAAGCCTCAAAGAGAAGATTGTTACCATTTCTGAGAAGATTACTCAGAAAAAAAGAAGATGGGTTACTGCAGGACGCTGAGGGCACAGACACACACACACACACAGACACACACACACAAACACACACGTAGAAGACATTGGATGTGAGACGCTCTGGAGACGATTCTCTGGATTTGACCCACAGGTCGAGTCCGGTTTAAGAGTCCTACCCGGCGGGGTAGTCAGCCGCCCCCTCCTCCTGACCCGGAGCATCGATATGAATCAGGGTGAAGTTCTTCACGATCTCCTGCATCTCCTCGAACTTGAACAGGTGAGAGAAGCAGCTCTTACCTGCCGGACACAAAGGAAAAGGGACAAGTCGTGAACGAGGGACGGGTGAGACGGATCAGGACGGAGCTGGGAGACAGGGGGGGGGGGGGGGACTCACTGTCCAGGCCCACGTCGTGGAAGGTGAGGATCGCTGGCCTGCGGGTGGTTCGTGTTCCGTGGAGCGTGACGTGCAGAACTCCATGAGGCGTCTCCACACTGTGCTCCTGCAGAGGACCAGAGGACATCTACAGTGAGGTACAGTAAAAACCTGAGATCATCATAAGACCAGAGACAATCTGTCTCACCTGTCCTTGGTCCAGGAGAATCCTCGCCACCAGTTCAGCGTCCTGCGACGACAGGGCAGTGACGTTATGATTATTTTAACTTTTATCCTTTCATGTAAACATGACACTCACTGATTAATATCCAAGCTGTTATATCAGTTTGTATACAGTGATATAGTGGTTCTGATACCCTGACACATCATATATAAGGTTAGTTTATAGAACTAGTCCCACAGGCAGGTCGGGTCCTGAGAAGCAGCAGAAACCTCCTCAGACCATCAGGTGGTGACTATCTGGAGGAGGTGGGACAGTGGGAGGTTTTGAATGATGCTCTTCACTCCACAGCCTCAGATCCATTTAGCCTGAGAGTGAATGACCAGCATCAGAGACTCTCAGATAAAGATCAGCTGAGGAAGAGGAGCCGGGCGGCGTCAGGAGGAGGAGGAGGTGGTGAGGAGAGAAGGAGGTGAGGAGGTGAGGAGAGGAGCAGGTTGGTGAGGGGCTCATGTCTGGATTATAAGAAGGTCACAGGCTCGATCCATAGAAATCATATTAGAACTCCATCATAGAGCAGAAGCTCGGGATGGATCCTGCTGCATTTTCAATTTACACTCATTAAATATCACAATGTTTACCTTTATCGATTTCATAATTTCTAGACTTCCCCTCGGCTAACGTGTGATTCAGGAGCTCAGATTAAACCATGGACTGTGGGCGAGGTTCTGTTTGTACAGAAACCTCAGGCTCAAGGGTAATGTCAGCGTGAGCAGAGTGAACCACAACACAGTTTGTGTTTTATTCTGTCAAAGACACAAATATGAAGTTTGTGTAACATGCTCTAATAGCACAAGTGAACCTAAAGTCAAAAGACTCAGAAGTTATTATCTCCTATATTCAGCAGCCCAGCAGAATGAGTCTCCACGTGTGGCTGCAGGGGGCGCTGTGGCTCAGCACAGGTCACATGGGGTTGCTTTGAGTTCTGTTGTCGCTTTGTGAATGTGCAGCTGTGTTGTTTTTGTTGTGCGAGCTGTAGTTGTGCTCTTTGTCCACCAGGTTTCAGCGGTGAGACACAAACTCCTCAGCTCTGCAGCTTCTGCTCAGCAACATCAGCAGCAGAGGCCTCGTCCCCTCTGGGCTTCACGTCACACAAACACACACACACACACACACAAACGGCTGTGCACACAACTGTGACACGTATTGTCACATGTATTTCACTCGCCCCTCCACCGTGACACCAGAGCGCCTCACACCGACCGTCCACTCTGCCACAGACGTGTGGTTTCACATCATGTATGTTACACAGAGCCGTTAGTTCTGCTCTCTGCTTGTCATGTGTGTGTGTGTGTGTGTGTGTGTCTGTGTGTGTGTGTGTGTGTGTGTCTGACCTTGGTGGAGTCAGCCTGACCCGTGAGTAAAGGCTTCTCCTCCGTGATGGCGATCTCCTGCATTTCTGTCGTCATGATGTCACTTCCTGTATAGGTGAAAGAGACCAGGGCATTAGAGAGGTGTTTTTATTTGAACTGTCATCCTCACACACACTTTGTGACGTGGGAACACACACACACACACAAAGTGATTAAACACCATGTGCAGCGTTGCCTCTGGGACTTTGTCCTGTGGGTCCTGATGAGAGTTAACTAGTGATGAGCAGAAAGGGATTGTGGGACAGAGAGTAAAAGGCAGAGGAGCCTTAAATTGAATAAATACAAATTCAGCATCAAAGACAAAAATTAATATTTGTTAAAGCGGCGAACTGGACATCAGCTGAGCCTTTCTACTCATGTGATGGTTCAGCACTGGAAGAGGAACTAGAGCCTCTCTTTCCCTAGACTCCACTGTGACCTTTGACCCGTGTACTCATCATTTACAGAATGAACTTCAGCTGTATAGAAGAAGACGATGTCATTCTTCTGCATTTCTCTCGTTCTGTCTTTCAGAAGAAACTCGTCCAATCAAAGTGTTTTTATTCAGAATCCAATTAATCGTACAAAAGCACTTTGACTCGTCCGAGGCCAAAAGACAGAATTAAAAACTAGTGAGCGAGCGCAGCTTGTTATTGTGTCTGACAGCTTTTATTCTCAGTCTGACATTTAAACCCCACGTACGGATCTCTTGACATCACTTTGTGTGTGTGTGTGTGTGTGTGTGTGTGTGTGTGTGTGTGTGTGTGTGTGTGTGTGTGTGTGTGTGTGTGTGTGTGTGTGTGTGTGTGTGTGTGTGTGTGTGTGTGTGTGTGTGTGTGTGTGTATATCTCACAACCCGATGACTGCATCGTCTATTTGCAGAGCTGGCGTCACATCATAATATATATTATAAATACACACACACAGGTTTGCACAGACATTCTTATCAGGACTCTCCATTGACTTCTCTTCATTGAGTTCATCCGAGCATGTTGCTATTAATCAGTTTGAGAGTTTTTTATAATTGAAAAAGATCTGTGTAGCATTTCTGTTTAATAAATGATCCACCGGGAATCTAGACTTTTATTGAGGGATCCTGACTTGTGAGAATATGTGAGACTTCAGCACTGACACTGGTCTCATGTAATCTGCCCTCGCTCTCCCTCCCTCTCTCTCTCTCTCTCTCCTTATACTGTAATATTTTAATCGGCCTATAACTCCCTCCATCATCCATCTTTCAAAAGACAGATTCTCATTAAGAGCAAGAAGCAAAGGAAGAGAGAGAGAGAGAGAGAGAGAGAGAGAGAGAGAGAGAGAGAGAGAGACCATCACTCTGACTTCCTGTTGCCTCTCTTGCTCCTTCCTCATTCAACAGTTGCACTGAACAGGTTCCACGTCTCAGATTTCAGCTGCGACGCATCATCGCTCAAGCTGAATTAATCCAAGCTTGTTTTTTTTAATAATCATGCAGAGCTGTTGTTGTCAATCCTTCCAGTCGTCTACCCTCCTCCCCCTCCTCCTCCTCCTCCTCCTCCTCCTCCTCCTCCTGATCCTTTGGCTCAACACAATGTCTCCGCACAGTAACTCTGGAATTTAAAAACATTTCCAGTCGACTACTTTCTCACTTTTTATAACTTGAAGCTGTGGATGAATGATTTTAGTCATTGGACATGTTTCTCCACCAAGAGTCGGAGAAGCACTGAAACTTTTACTTTCAGTGTTTTAACCGGATTCAATCAACTTGGTTTTGAAGAGGTGGAGACAAGTCCTCAGAAATAAAAAGGCTTCAACCTCAAATAGCATCTGGATGTTTCTTTAATCTGCTTCTAGATGTGTTGTGTTCAGAAGCTGCTGTCAGAACTTCCTCTGAGGCACCCTCTTTATTCTAATCTGTCTCACAGCTCTGCACCGCTGACTTCTCATTCCTCTCTCTCTCTCTCTCTCTCTCTCTCTCTGTGTCGCTGCTGCAGCTCTGAACAAAGCAGACAGACACAATAACACTGAGCTGAAGTAGGGCACACAGCAATAAGGTCACATACACACAGAGAGTCGGCTGAATGCTGAAATGCTGAAAGGTTAAACGTGTGGCTCCTTTACAGCGAGTGTGCAGAATGTTTGCATTTATCTAATTGTTGTGAGAGGAACAGTCACATTTCTAATTGTGTCACGTACAAACTGTCTCAGTCAAGCTGAGTTGTGCACACACAGACACACACACAGACACACACAGACACACACACAGACACAGTGGTACCCAGGTGTGACGGCAGAGAAACATTAATTACTTCAGGAAACGGATTCGGTCCCGAGTGTAATTTATGTCCTCAACACCTGGGTCTCTCCGCTGGGTTTATTTATGTGTGTGTGTGTGTCCGTGTGTGTGTGTGTGTGTGTGTGTGTGTGTGTGTGTGTGTGTCAGCAGGGTGATAAAAAAGGGACTGAGGTATTTGTATCCTTGCACCATTTTCAAGTACAACAAAGTATATCCAGTGAGGTGGGTTTGCTCTCTCTCTCGTCACCTCTGTGATGTATTAAACATCCATCGAGCAGCAGAGTTAAACAATGTGAACATTAAATGATAAAAACAGAACAAACCTCCCACTGAGCTCATTAATCTGAAACGTTATCCAGGACGTCAGGCAGCAGACAAACAAAGATTAAATCAGTGATTAACAAAAACACGCAGAGCAGGAAGTGTCACGGCTGCTGCGTGTTGTAACTCTTCAACACGTTTCAACACCGGCACGTTTTGAAATGGTGTTGAACAGATTGAAACCCACATCAACAAGGCCCCTCCACCCGGCTGCAGTCACTCTGAGGGTTCTGGGGATCTGTTCTGAGAACGAGGGAGAACAATGGGGGACAAATGTCTGGAGAGGACGGGAGCTCAGCAGCAGCCACCATGGAGACCCGGAGACGAGCCAAAGCTCCCCCTGTTCTCCTGTTCCCTGGTTCTGAGCCTTCACCCACCACCACCACTCAAACCTCCGGCTGCTTCCCACGGTGCTGGACGGGCTCACCATCACCTTGGCTCTCCAAAAGAGACACCAGTAAAGAGACACCAGTAAAGAGACACCAGTAAAGAGAGCAGCTTAGAGGAGCCTGTTTCCTCTCTGCACATCACTCCGGCCCCTTGTCTCGTCAAATCCTCCCTCGCCCGACACCCAGCGGATTAACTCCTTTTCCTTTTCAGGACGCTCATTATTCTCTCCATCATGTCCTCAGCTCCCCTCAGACCTGCAGCGTCTCAGTCCGTCTTTCATGAAGCTCCTTCAGCAGATGAATCCACTGCTTCCTCCTACTTTCTACCTCCACCTGGGACGTCACCTCTTCACCTGTTGGTGGATTTGTTGGCAGGATTTACACAAAAAAAACACACAACCAACAAACTGGAGGGACGGATGGCACCGGGAAGAAGAACCCAAAACATTCTGGAGCGGATGCCGATAAAAGCCCAGATCCAGGATCTTGTTCTCACTTTCTTTAACACTGCAACACAACTCAACAATTGTGTTCATTTTTCAAGGTATACAAACCCAGATCTTGATTTTTCCTTATTTTGAGACAAATAAACCATTTAGGTTACGTGTTACCTGTATAATCATAATTCCAGAATAAGAAGTAGACGATCACGTGTGGATGGTTCTCAGTAACTTGGCGGAGGTATATGCTCCATGTGAGAAGGTGTGTGTATTTCCTGTGTGATAGCACTCACTGGTCCACGACCTGTGTATATGGACACTCAACATCATCTGCACACAGACGGCAAACAAGCTCCTGAGCCGTCGCCTGGGAGCATCGGGGATTTCAGCCAACGTATGTTTCTGTGCATTACTCCCGAGTTCGCCCGAGTGTCACATGACGTTAATGACCGAGGCTGATGGTCGGCGTGAGGGGGGGGGGGGGGGGGGGGGGGGGAGGAAAAACACACCTGGCATCAGCTTGAAATGCTTCATATTATCTATAAAGGTTATCAGATCCCCAACAAGACAATATCAATACAAATGCAGAAAAACTTCTCTATGGTTGTTAATTGTGGGTCGAACTTAACAATATAACATCAAATTTGAGTCGTTTTTGGAAGTTTTATATCTTGAATCTTTTGATCTAAGCTGGTGTAGGTTGTATTTTTCTCCTTTATTCTTCAATAATGGCGTCAACAGTACGACAGTTCCTACATGTGCTTCGACAAGATAGAAATATGTCTTTGCACAACAATATTTGCCATAAAATCGTTTCAAACCTAATAATAAGCTCCAAAAATGGGTTTGTTCTCTTATGAACTCACTTTGAAACTCGCCCGTGAACATCTAACGTCTCCTCGTGTTCACTCAGCAGCTGTGAGGATGTGACAGAGTGAAGTGAAGCAGTGATTCAACTTATTACCTCATGTATAGATATCGGTTTATGTGGTTCAGGGCAGATCTGTGAGGAGCTACATTTAAAAAACTGAACAGAGAAATAGTGAGAGACTCAGACGGATCAATTGTTTTGATTCATGCTATAAACACACACAGAGACACACACACAGAGACACACACACAGACACACACTGACCTTCAAGCTGGGGTATATTGATATGTTGGAGCTGATAGAGATAAATGGGCCTGATTGCTGCTGCAGCTTAACACAACTTTTCTTAAAGCAGCTTCCAGGACCCACACACACACACACACACAGTAGTTATGTCTCATTTCCAGGGATTTTATGAGTCTTTAAAATATGAAGTTACATTACAAGTGTTTCTGATTATTATGGCAGTAAATTTGAAGTTTTTTTGAAAATTCTCACTACAGAATCTCTTCTACGAGTTACTTCCACCGACATCCTCTACTCTCTGCACCGCTCGGCTCTATTGACAGAGATTCCTGATTATGTAATCGTGCGCTGTGGAATGCTCCACACGCACGTGCACGCTCGTACACGTGCACGCACATCGTGAACCTGTCCCCTTGGACCTCACCACACATCTGAAGAACTCGCAGCAGTACAGTGAGAGTTCTGCACCACGTAAAGAATCTTCCAGGAAAATATAAAACCCGACCGACCTGCGAAATATGAATGGAGATCGTGAAGAGTGTCTTTCTATAAATAGTGTGAAGTGCAGGTCTGTGAGGAACAGACAGGGCATTGTGCTGCCTGGCCTATCTGTACCTGGCCTCCAGCCATCAGGCAAACTACTGGGCAGCCCCCCCCCCCACACACACACAGACACACACTTCCACACACTGGCTGAGATGCCAGCATATGAAACCTGCTGTAATCTCAAACACCTACGCCGTAAACAACCCGTACGCTGACCCAGAAGCTCACGACTCCCACGCAGGAGAGACAAAGAAATGAAATCAATACTTCTCACACACACGAATCTGCAGGAGACTCTGATGACAACAGATCAGATGAGAAACACACACATGTACGAGATGAGACTCAGTCACACACCTACACACTGTGTAGTCAGTGGCTGTCTGTACTGTACGGGGCTGTAAAAATACATCTCAGCCCACGTTACAGAAACCAGTAGTAGTGCATGTCGGTGCCAAACTGAAACACAAGGAGTCGTATTGAAATAACTGACCTTTCCACGTTTAAACACACGAGCACTCTAATATCTGTTCACTGAATATTTCCACCAATTTCTGGGCTGCAAACACAAGCTGGTGTCTTTACTTCTACTCATGAGAAGTGAGTGTATATAGTCTGAGTGGGGAAAAGCCCATTTCCTCTGTGTTTGCTTTGCTTTGGTTTCCATCAAAAAGGATTCATCCCCCGTCGCCCTGAGCACGACTCTCCGTGTTTGCTTTGCATTTTCACGACTCGTGTGTAACGTTGGCCGAGGTTCTAACACACTGAGCTGCATCCGCTGTCAACACAGAAGAATCAATGTTTTCAGTTGGTGCCAACGGGCAGGAGAGCAACATTAGAGCACGTCAGTTACAGTGGCTGCACTGTGGGTCACACTGGAAACATCTGGAAGAGGACAAATAAAACTCATCCAACTGTTTAAATATGTCTAGATTAGGCTTTTTATTACACACTGGAATTGAGACGATCATATTCAGTCACTGGGTTGATATTAACAGCTGCCTTTGTGTTCATCTCCACCTAAAGAAGTTGAAGTCCAACTTGCCTCGTGGCTGTTTGGGTCTCGTCCTCCTGAGGAAAACATCTGGAAACTTTATCTGCTCAATGCTCCATTTTGTTTAAGAGGCAGTCTCGTGGTTTGTCTCCTGTCTATGAAGCTGGACAGGTGAGTTACTGAAGAAGTCAACGTGAGTGTATAAGTTGTTTTATTGCATAAGTGTTTTAACGGTTGGCGGATAAAAAATTGGCTGATTTAATTACATTTATTCATAATAAAGTTTATGGCTAATCCTTTAAAGATCAAGTCTCAGTTATATTCTTTGTCGTAAAGGTTTGATAAAGACTTCTTAGGAAACATAGCCAATGTATTTAACAAAATATTGGTTAATACAGCTTTAATAATTAAAAATGTTCTTTTTCATTTATTCATTTGTTCCAGTGGCAACAAATGAAACTGGCATTTGCCCTTCAAGGCTTTTTACTGAGCAGTGAACACAACGCTGAGTCTGAAGAGACGATTACAGCCGCAGACATCAACACCAGCACCGACACACAAACAGTCACAACAACACTTGACCTCAGCTGCTGTATCATCATAACACCGGCTCCTTCACTCCCAACAGCTGGAGACGTCTTCAGTGTCAACACCTCCACAGAAGAAGAAGCCTCCGGGCAGGAGAGATGACAACAGAGTTAACTTCTCTGATATTCTGGGACCTGACTCCACCTCTGAGGCAACATCACAGTCCAATCATAGCTGTTTACTGGCCGGCTTTACTACACAAACACACACACACACACACACACACGATTCTCCCAGTCTACACTGCGATTGTTTCTATTCCATAGCAGCGATCAAGGCCATTAAATCAAAGCTCAAATATAGAGAATGTTTGGTTTTTAGTTAAGAAATGAACGTCTCACATTTTGATGCCCGGCCACGTTACAACCACTTTAACAGGTCGAGCTTTTCATCTTTCCACAGAACTGATGGATCAGCAAACACAGCGGGAGTAAATGTTAATATTGGTGGAGTCAACAGGAAGGTGACGGAGGGGATAAGTCGCCCGGCGGCAACATCGATAGCCACGGAGGTTCAGCCGCGCTTCGGCAAACGGAGCAAATGTGCGAATGCAACGTTAAATATTTAGTGTAACAACGCGTCTGCTTCCACTTCGAGAATCCTTAATTCACTACGGGTAGAATTTTACACACTTTCTGCTTTTGCCTCATATCTTTGGTAAATTATTCTCCTACGAATATAAAGTGCTTTTGTGATAAAACAAAAGAGATTATGAACTATATTAGCAGCTTTCATTCAGAAAATACCTCAGAACATTCAGAGAAAACAGACCACAGCCCGGTGGATGTTTGGTGGTACTGCGCCTGGAGTGCAGAAGGTCAAAAGGTCACTAACAACGGGCCCACGACTCAGTAATGAGGTCAGATTGGTCAATAGCCCCGTGGAGACAGGTGCAGTGGTGCGGAGACGATGAATCTGGCTGATCGGTGGGACACTCCACTGTTTAACAGCCAAAGCTTCTATTCGTCAGAGGAAATAAAAACAGGAGATGAAACACAAAGAGGTTTAAACTGGTCATTTATGGACGTTTGAGTTCAGAGCATCAGAGGAGACTGAACCGAGCGATGTCAACAAGTGGATCTGGGATTACGAGTCCGAACACAAACACTCAGACCGAGGGGGGGGGGCTGCTACTCTGCTACAGATGGACGGTTTATTTTTGACCATGAAGGACACGACTCGAGATAAACACAAATCAACTCTGTGACACATCACCAGCGGAACATCGTCCTCAGGGCGACTCAGGCTTTACAGACTGATTGGTCACATTTCAAAATAATAACAGGGGGTTGGGGCTTCTATTAATAACTGATGCACAGAGGATGTTGCTTCCTCAGTTGGTTTCCTATCGTATCCGATGCAGATTCTTTTATTCAGGCTACTGCACTTTGTGTGAACTTTTATGTAAAGTAATAGATATCAGTTCCCTAAATACGCCTGATTCTTATCATCAAGATCTATGAATTATTCTCTGTGGGGGGGGTTTCGATAACAAGTTACTTCCTCGTGGACGTCTCTCGGACTTCTCTCTCCACCACAATACAACTGAGGTGTTTGCAGCTTCCTTGTTGCAGATCAGGGAAGAAACAGCCACAGAGAGAAAGTTTGTGTAAAGACAAATATCTCTGCTCGTTGCTTCGAGCAACACAAACACAATCCTGTTCAGCTGCCTCGGCCTCGCTGAAGGAACAAATCTCACATACCTCAAAACCTCAGGAGATAAAAACAAAACCATGAGCACGAGGGACATAACACTGAGCTGAACCTTCGAACGCTGCAAGAACATCTCCATCTTTATTTTGATATAAAAGGTGAAAGTGCATTTGACACAAACGTGCACACGCACCAGCAGTTCTGACAGAGAAAGACACACAACCCGCCAGCTCACCAGCGTCTCGGTGCACGATCCTCTGACGTCTACTTCTCAAGGTCTGTGCGTGTGCATGTGTGTGCACGTTATCAGCAGGGGCTCCACTTCACTCAAAGAGCTGCGAGGTCTCTGGACGTGGAATGAGTCATGGAGTGTGAGTGTGAGTGTGAGTGTGAGTGTGAGCGTGAGCGTGAGTGTGAGTGTGAGTGTGACTGTGAGTGTGAGCGTGAGCGTGAGCGTGAGCGTGCACGCTGCAGAGTGAAAACCTCTGTGGAGCCGTGTGTGTGTGGACACTGGTCCTTACATCTCACACGTTGTGAGGTCTAGACCCGCTGTAGGGTCAGAGCTAGGTTCCAGCAGGGTAAGGGTTCTGCTTCAGGGGGGTTAGGGTTAGGGGCTTGGGCTGCGTCTGGTTGTTGTCACCTAACCAGGACCTCTCCCAGCATAAACACTGCCCCTGTCAGGACCATCAGACCTAATGGGGACCGTGTGCTTAGGAGGTCCTTTGCGAGGTCCTGGTTACTGGGGTTAGGTGGTGGTTAGTAATAAACTGGTCGTGTGTGTGTGTGTGTGTGTGTCCTTGGTCTGGCATGACACACATACACACAACCCCCCCCCCACACACACACACAGCCCGCTTTAAGTTATAAGAGGCTTCATATTGGAGACTCTTATGAAACACATCTTGTTTCAGGGTATTGGCTCTAGACACAATTATTTTATTCTTATTTTCCTTCCTCACGTGATTTATTTATCTGAGCCAACACAGAGCCAGTGAACGCGCGCACGCACAAACACACACACACACACACACACACACACACACACACACACACACAGGGGACACACCTCCATTTGACATTGACATTAAATAGCCTCCTCTGGCTACAACTGCTACAACCCCCCCCACAACCCCTTATCTGAGCAGAAAACCACCTTAATGAGGAAAATCACCAAGTGAGCCGCCATGTCGGTGCTGGGGGGGGGGGGGGGGGGGGGCGTGCAGTGTTTCTGGAACAGCACAAAGGAGGAGCAGGGATGCGCCTACAGACAAGACTTAGGGTGGGTGGGGGGGTGCATGGATGAAGCGGGTGAGCAGAGCGGTTGGTGCGGGGGGGGGGGGTTCAAGTTCATACGTGATTCCAGTTCACGCAACACGCACGGATGTCAATACTGGCCTACATTCAGTGTGCGGGAGATTTGAGCCGAGGGAGGGGGCGGGGGGGGGGGGGGGGGGGGAACAAAGAGCCGCTGGCGATGCCACATGTGCGCGTCAACAACACGCACTGCATCCATCACGCGTTCTGTCTCCACAGCCTCGCGTGCACGCACCGTGAAGAAAGTTGATTCTATATTGTATTCGAGTCCATATGGCGCGTGCGTGCGGATTCTCTAACACCGTGCGTGCAGAGGTTTGCAGCAGGATTCAGTCAAAACACGGGGGGGGGGGGGGGGGGGTACTTTGACATTGTGTCCTTCTGAAAACAGCCCTCGCACCTCCACGCACGCGTCTCGAGCACGAAACTCCCCCATGAAAAGAAACGTTTCCCCCCAAAACACTGAAGAATCAAACAATGGAAAATATGCATTTTTTGTTTTTTGCAGGAAAATCTCCTGAAACCGTTAAATTGCGTGTGAGTTGTGCACGAGCAACAACAACAACAACAACAACAACTCACCTTCCTCTGAGCGCACGGGAGAGAAACGGTCTCGTTGAGTGTCCTCCTCCGGTGAGTCCACGTCTTCTCACGGTGCTCCGGATACTCTCCTTTATTCCTCCTCTGAGTTCTGCGTCCTCCTTCTCTCTCTCCTTCTCTCTCTCTCTCTCTCTCCTGTTGTTGTTCTTTCCTCTGGAGGAGAACTCAGCTCTGTGTGGAGGAGAGAAATAAAATATGGAGCGGTCAATCAGAAGGCAGCAGGGAGCGATGGAGGTGTGAGGGGAGGTGGGGGGGAGAAGCTACAAACGAGGAAAGTTGTTTGGTTCTATTTAAATGAGTGATGGTTTGATTTTAACTCGGGTCGTCCCATTTCAGTCTGAACCACAATAACGAGTTAACACGTGCGGGCTGTGAGGTTCAACCCCTGTTCTCCCTCTAGCGCCCCCCTCTAAAGAGGGGCAGTGGTACGGTCCATCCTGTGGAGCCGAGCAGCCGAGTGATCCCGACTGAAGCCGAGGTGAATAAACACACCTGCAGGAGGAGAGGAGGAGGAGGAGGAGGAGAGAGGAGGAGAGAGGAGGAGAGGAAGAGAGGAGGAGGGGAGGAGGAGAGGAGGAGAGAAGGGAAGGACAGGACAGGACGAGAGGAGGAGGAGAGGAGGAGAGGCGAGGAGAGGAGAGGAGAGAAGGAGAGGAGAGAAGGAGAGGAGGAGAGGTGGAGAGGAGGAGGAGAGGAAGAGAGGAGGAGAGGAGGAGAGAAGGGAAGGAGAGGACAGGATGAGAGGAGGAGGAGAGGAAGAGAGGAGGAGAGGACAGGAGGAGAGGAGACGAGAGAAGGAGAGGAGGAGGAGGAGAGGAAGAGAGGAGGAGGGGAGGAGGAGAGGAGGAGAGAAGGGAAGGAGAGGACAGGACAAGAGGAGGAGGAGAGGAGAGGAGAGAAGGAGAGGAGGAGAGGACAGGAGGAGAGGACAGGAGGAGGAGGATGAGGAGGACAGGAGGAGAAGGAGGAGGAGGACAGGAGGAGAAGGAGGAAGGAGGAGGAGGACAGGAGGAGGAAGGAAGGTCTGTGGAGGGGACATGAGTCCAAGGAGTCCCTGGATGGAGACCAACAAGTTATTGAATGTTTTTAACTTTGATCTCTAATAGGATTCATTGTATCACTTCATAATTAATAAAAGCTTATATTATCTAATATCACTTTCACTATTCATCAGTCGTGTTAATAGATTGAGAGTGGACTGTTCCACCATTAAACACGGAGACGCTCTGTCCCAGAGGAGCAGAGGGGAAGACACAGGTTGAGTCTCTACTGTACTGGTTTCATATTATCATCTGGTTCTAATCTACAGCTCTGTTGTTATTCATCTAACAACAAATATTAAACTCTTGCCACTTTTGCAACATCCGGATTTTGTCGAATAGGTTTTTTTCTAAATGAAACAAACCACGACTGCGTTCCAAATAGTTTTGTCACCAATTTTTGCAGTGGATGGATTAGTGATTTTTTTTAAAAGAAGCAAACCAACCAGAAGTTATCTGCATCAGAGTCAGTAGTTTGAAATCTCTGAACTCACCACCTTACATAACGAGACCTCCTGCTGTGACAGGCCACATTCACCAAGTCACTGTCTCACTGTGAATTCAACACGCACACTCGTCCTCACACAACAGGGTCAAAAACCTAGAAGACAGGAGATGAGCTCCAAATCTAGTTCAATAGAAAGTGCGACTGTGGGAGTAAAAATAATAAATTCAGTAAAGGAGAAACAATATGGACACGTGACAACATTCCAGTTTGATATCAGTGGTCGTTGCTTATCTCGACCCACCGGCTGTGCAGCCCGGCTGGATTAACAGTGACGTAACGCCCTCCCTGGTGGCCGAGCTGCTGCAGCAACACAAGCTGAGAACATCTGACTGCTGCTGTGGACCACACGTTATTCAAAACACTGCTCCTGCAGCTCCTGCAGCTCCTGCAGCTCCTGCAGCTCTTGCAGCTCTTGCAGCTCCTGCAGCTCCTGAAGCTCCTGAAGCTCTTGCAGCTCTTGCAGCTCTTGCAGCTCTTGCAGCTCTTGCAGCTCTTGCAGCTCCTGCAGCTCCTGAAGCTCCTGCAGCTCCTGCAGCTCTTGCAGCTCTTGCAGCTCTTGCAGCTCCTGCAGCTCCTGAAGCTCCTGAAGCTCTTGCAGCTCTTGCAGCTCTTGCAGCTCTTGCAGCTCTTGCAGCTCCTGCAGCTCCTGAAGCTCCTGCAGCTCTTGCAGCTCCTGAAGCTCTTGCAGCTCTTGCAGCTCCTGCAGCTCCTGCAGCTCCTGCAGCTCTTGCAGCTCTTGCAGCTCTTGCAGCTCCTGCAGCTCCTGCAGCTCCTGCAGCTCCTGCAGCTCCTGAAGCTCTTGCAGCTCTTGCAGCTCTTGCAGCTCCTGCAGCTCCTGAAACACCTTGTCATGATACAGAGCTAGCAGCTAGCCTGGTACGCCCCATGAACCAAAACCGGGCAAAGTGTGAGCGAAGGCCGATCTTTCCTCCAACGATTGAAGCCATTTCTTGGAATCGCTTGTTATGATCAGCAAATGAGCATATTTCTCCAAAATATCGAGCTGCTGCTTTCCACGTGTGTCACTCGTCTCACTGAGGGAACAGCTTCTCCTGGACGGAATCAGACGGACGATTTGTGTGTGTTCTTCTCCCTGCTGACTCTGATCATGTGTTCACCTCCATCAACAGCCACATGTCTCAGGACCACTGCTGGCTGTGCTATCACCACCAGACAGCTGAGAAATATTTGATAAGTATGTGAGAGTTTATCCCCCCCCCCTTCTGTCCTGACCGCTGCATGACCGGAAAAACAACCTTGAACTTCAGATCCTTCCTGGGCCGAGGCTACTGGGAGCGATCCCTCCTGGGCCGAGGCTACTGGGAGGGATCCCTCCTGGGCCGAGGCTACTGGGAGGGATCCTTCCTGGGCAGAGGCTACTGGGAGGAGTCCCTCCTCCACAGCAGGAGGCGGTGACGGAGCACCAGCACTCCACTGAGCGAGATGTCTGCCGGGTTGGAGAGTTCCAAACTTCTCCACAGGTCTGAGTTCAGGGTCTGTGAGGGGATTTCTGCCTCTGGAACAAACAGTCAAACACCGAGGTGGAGCACAGGACTTGGTCTTGTACACCTGCCAACATCAAGATGGTGGTACAATAGAAAAACCCAGAAGCTTGACACACAAGCAGTCACATGACACAGAGAACAATCAGCCTGGAAATGCTTTGTGACAAGACGCTGGCTGCTGAGCAGGAAGTGACTTCACCGGCGCCGCATGAAATATGATGTTCAAACAAAACCGACATTCAAAACTATAAAAGGACCCAGTAGCACTTGAGGTACTTTTTATATTCTGACAAGGTTTGGCATTTTGAGAAAGAGCTTAAATCCCATTTGGACGGTTGATTGTAACCTTCCATTATAATCAACTTCCCCCGCTGTGTCAATCACATGCCGGCCTGTGTGGTGTAATCCACTATAGTGCCGTTTAGATGATGAAACCTGAGCTCAATCATATTTTGGACCTCGGGGACGGAGCCGGGGCCGGTGCAGGTAGCTGGTCATGTAATTATGAAAGTATGAGTCACAAGTTTGACTCCAGCACATCCTGTATTCAGTGTTGTGCTGAATTTCCATTTCGAGGCCTCTGATCCACAGGAGTTTCAGATTTTAGCGTCCAACGAAACGTCTGTGTTATGCCTCAGTTCAGCCGGCTGTGGGTCTTCAGATCCTCCGTCCCGGCTGTGGTAACGTTGAACCAGATCTACAGGAGTTCTAAAACCTTCACCTCCTCCATGTTAGCTCCTCCTCAGCAGCTTTGTGAGCAGTGGCTTGGATCAGCCCGGCTCGTCCTCTCCGCTCGACGGATCCCAGACAGACTGGATAATGTGCAGCAGATGCAGTTCTCCACTGGTTCTCCACTGGTGGCCCCCGCGCCGGCTCAACCAGGCTCCTTTTAATCACAGTAGTTGACCTGGTGACCCCGGCTGCTCCTTATAACACGTCCTCCTCCTCCTCCCGACTTCTACCCACCGCAGCCCACCTCCTTCTTGCAGCAGTTCAACAGGGTTGATGCTGGTGGAAGGACGAGAAGATCGGAATGTTCCAAAGAGAGTCTGGCTTTCCTTATGTTTTCAAACGTATGATTTAATTTCCCTAAATGCACATAACAGCTTATGGACAGACCAACAATGTGCCCAACAGGGGGGAGTGAAGTATCTAAGAGCGTTTTACACAGTCAATCATGTGTTTCACTTCATATCCTCATGCACATTATATCTTACTTATAAAAATCTATAATCTCATCTGATTCATCATGAGGGCAGAATATAAAACAACTTAAGATCTTCTATTTTCCTTGAGTTCTATAGGTGATCCCCCACGAGAACCACGTTTTAACTTTCACTCAAACCATTTAAACATTTATTTACAGTTCTCACTCCGAGACGATGCAATTCATTTAAAAATAGCACTTATCACCCGTCTGCTCATTATTCTGATTAATTTGCACTTCGTCTTTATTTAGACGCCAGGAGCATGTAGAGTGATAATTAAGTTTTAATGTCACCGGCTCGTTATCATCATCTGAGAAAACAGACGACAGTGTTTCCAGCTGCTACGGTGACAAATTCTTCTTCTAGCTTTTTATGTTCATGTGTCACCTCCTCACCACAGCCTCAGGTCTGTTTGAATCTGCCTCACACAGTCACACACAGACACACACAGACACACACAGACACACACAGTCACACACAGACACACACAGACACACACACACACACACACACACAGACAGACTTCAATGCACAGCTATCAGCTCTTGATGAAGGACAAGTGGACGTGTCTGATGCTGAAGAAATCAAAAGGAGCTCAGCCGGTGCAGACGTCCCCGTCAGCTCCGTCTCAGCGGAGAAAGAGGCTTCGGTCACGGTTTGATGTTTGTGAAAGGAAGTGGACGGGGGGAGGGAGGAAGAAGGAGGAGGAGGAGGAGGACGAGGAGGACGAGAAGATGAAGGAGGGAGAGGAAAACAAGTAGAAGTTGCTGCAGCTTGTCTGGGACCGGGCCAGTCCTCGGTTAACTGTCCATTTCAGTGATTACACCAGCACTAAAGACACGTCCATGACTGAGTGTGTGCACGTGTCTCTCTACAGTTATGAGGACATTTTGACTGTGTGAGGACATGCAGGCTGTAGACTATAGAGACAAACGTGTGTGTGATGTGTAACAGCTGCAGAAAAACATGGGGGGGGGGGGTCCCCAGTTTATTTCCTGTGGGCGTGTCCCTGCATGTGATTGGCCCGCTGGGCTGCCTGCATGCGAGTGACATCACTGGCTGCCTGACCTAGTTGCGGCGGCTGTGACGTCTCTGTCTCTTCTGCTCTGTCCTCTTACAGACCTCCTTCCTCTCCGTCTCATCCCTTCTTTCCAGTCCAGATTTTGTCCTCCTTCTTCTCAGTTCCTCGTCTCCTTTTGTTTTCCCGCGGTGGACGAAGACAGACTCTCAGGAAAGCTGTCAAATGAGCGCGTGGGAACGAGACAGGGACGAGTGCAAAGAGGCAGAATCATCTAGCGCTGCCAATAACCCAATTTCTAGAGATTAAAGCGATATTGATGAATATTAATGTGTTGGAAAGCGTCTCTGGAGCCGAGGACAGGACACAACGAGACGGGGAGCTTCCACCATGTGGACAGAAAGTCTCTGTGGGACCAAAGACATTCACAGCTGATCGAGCTGGTTTTAGTCCTGATTATTATAATTACTCAAACACATATAATACTGTGATTAAAGTAAACAAAATCACAGTATTAGTAAACAAAAGTAAACAAAAACATTGCAGTACGTGTTAAAGCATCAGGGTGACTAATCGTATAACCGCTGCCACAGAGGTTATGTTTTCACCCCCTGTCTGCTTGTGTGTTTTTTAGATGGATTGTTGCTTTGTTTGCCAACAGGATGACACAATAACTCAGTGGAAGAAAGAGACACGGACTCCAACATAGGACACTATGAGGACACTATGAGGACACTGAGAGGACACTATGAGGACACTGAGAGGACACCTGTGAGGACACCTGTGAGTGTGGGACCCTGGTGGAGGTCACTGAGTGCTTCTCTAGTTGTATAATGTTTACATAAAATAGGGAATGAGTGTCTGTATGAGGAAGAATTGTTATTAATTTGACATGCATAGATATTAAAATGCTCAATGATCCCATATTGATTTGGATTTGTGTGTTTTGGTCTGACATGCAGCCGCATCTGTGTGGTTCTCATGTACAAATGTATTACGCTGAAAAAAAAAACTGATATATCTGCAGATTTTTTGCTCCTGACCACGAGCAGATTATCTGTGAGGACCGATTACTGCCGGTTTGCAGGAAGTCTGAGGCTGAACTCAGATCAGACAACAATCGCTGTGCAGCGAGCGGGGAGCAAGGGAAAAGAGAGGGATGGTGTTTCATGGTAGATGGAGAGAGATCTGAGAGGAGCGACGGAGGGTGGGAACCAGGGAGGAGGAGTGACGGAGAGATGAAGGGCAGGAGAGCAAGAAGCAGAGGGGGATCGTAAACAGATATGTAGGGAAAACAGAGAGAGATGTGGGGGGGGGGGGGGGGATAACCCAACTTTTCCTTCCCTTGCTGAACATGGCCGAAGGGGGAAAAGAGGCGGGAGGCACAACAGCCTCCAGATACTATTCCTCCACTCGTCCTCCTCCTCCTCCTCCTCCTCTTCTACTCTTCTTTCTGTTCAGTGGAAACTCTATTTCTGTCTTATTTAATATCACATACATGAACACTCTCTCACATTCACACAATGAACTCCCAGTGTCGCTCGTCCCTGGGTCACTCCACCTCCCTCCTCTCTCGTTCCTCATGAACTCCTTGCTTTCATCGCCCTCCTCCTCCTCTTCCCTCACTTTCTTCTTCCCCTCTCTCTCTCTCCTCCTCGGCCGTGACCTCTTTTTGACTCGGATTATTGCGTCACTCTCATCCTCCCTCCCACCTGCATCCCCCGACACAGTATTCACATCTGTTCTATATTTATTCTACATGTGATATTTGGACCATTCTCCATCTATCTCTTTGTATCAAGCAGATTTGAGATGAAAGAAATCTGAAAGTCACGTTCTCTCACGCATCTGCTTCACTGTCAAACTAGCTGCGTAGATACCAACACACACAAGGTGGAGTTTTACCAACACACACACACACACACACACACAAACACACACACACACGTCTGACCTGATCACTTATTTCTATTAACCGTTTATAAAAGTCTGTACAAACTATGCAATGTGACGTTCGACTCATCTCAGCAGGAAAACACATCAACAGTTATTAGTCACCGGAGAAACTACCAACATTATTAATGAACACATGCTGAGAGAGAGAGAGAGAGAGAGAGAGAGAGAGAGAGAGAGAGAGAGAGAGAGAGAGAGAGCTGCACTCCTTCACTATAACTGTTTCTTCTTCCTCCCAGGCTCTTCCTCTCTTCTCTCCATCTGTCATCTTTTCTTCCATCTGTCTCTGGTCTTCTGTGGCCTGTGCATCCCTCCCTCCCTCCATCCCTCCATCCCTCCATCCCTCCCCTCTCATTCTCCAGGCCCCCTCTGTTTGTTGTCTCCTGGTTAATCACTGTTCACCCTGAGGACGGCAGCTTATTGATTAGTTCTCCCTGGTTCCTCTTCCTCTCTGTGTTTACATCCATCACTCCACGGCCTCAGCAGGCTGCAGCAGGATGATGAATATTAATAAGGAAGCTGCGTATTGATGCACTTTGGCCACTGGTAATGAAGTCGAGGACAAACAAGCTTGTTTTCTTCTTCTCTGTCTATCTTGACGACTGAATCGCTCATTCATACAAATCAATTTAATCAATAAATCAATCCGCAAAATATGACTCTACAGAATCTATCTACATCCCTGAATATTTCCTGGATAATTAATGAAAATGTTTTAAAAAAGCCTCAATCTCACAATTTTTAACAAAAGCAATAAATAAAAAACGTGATCGGAGCCGGAGTTCCATTGGTTCTTTCTCGTCCCATTTCTCCACCAAGTTTCAGTGAACAGTAGATTTTATGAAATCTTGTTACAAAAAGACAGAAAACCTCCTTGAGCGACTTTTATTTTGAAATCCTTAAGATGGGGCCCAACCGATCAGTATGTAAAGATTAAAATCAGCCAATAAGAACTTTTCATTGACATATCACAGGATCAGTGTTTGCCGATATATGGGTTTGGATTGAGAAGAAGCAGTTTCACGTGTTAATGCTCATTTTACACAGATGAATAAACTCACGTGTGACCAGGTGAGTTCACACAGCAGGTTAAAAACACCTGGAACTCCCATAGAGAAGCGTCGCTGCACTTTGCGTCAAGTTCCTTAAACTCTGTCGCTAATAACTCGGTCAAATACTCAGACTCAAACATCATGCGCACATTTTTGGATTCGCTGGGACTTGCACTTACCGAAGACATCTTCACATCCGAAGTCCGTTGTGAGAAACGTCCACCAATCCGCTTTGAAATCACAGAGAGGGGGCGCTGCTCGCTTCTCAGGAACCTGCCCGGGAATCATCGCGTTTCTACGTTTTCTTCAGAATTAAAAGAATCCGGTACGAGCAGTCAGTGAGTCCAATAGCAGAATGCAAACAGGAAGTACTCATGGCTAATTCGGGACACTTTAAATGGTGCTAATGAGGAAAGCTAAGCTTAAAACTCAAGAGGTTCAACTTGTGTCCCACACTTGACCCACGGAGAGCTTTTTACTTCCTGTTTGGGCTCCCAAAGCATTGTGGGAGCTGTAGTTCCGAAGTCAAGTACCTCGTAAACCCAAAATTTAGACAAACAATAACAGGACCGACAGATTAAATGAATACAGAAGATTATCATCGCACATTTTTATCATTGATTAGGAGAGATTTAATTTTTACATTAGAGTATTTACAGTTTGGTCTTAATTTATTTGACGCTATAAATACATTAACAATCAAGATTTATCTCTTAAAAGATTCTGAAGAGCTTCTGGTTTCCAGTTTGACCAGAGAGAAAAAGAGACGCGACACGTTGACAGAAAGTCATCGGGAAGCTTTTTGGATTCATCTGTGTTCACATGTATGTAGCTGTTAATGGAGTTGAGCCTGAAGCATGTTGAGTTGAGCCTGAAGCATGTTGTTGATGTGTGTGAAGAAACGTGTCGGACTGCAAACAGAGACCTGGTCAGAATCCGCTGTCCACAAGATGGCAGCACTCGTACACCAGATGTTTTGGGTTCATTTCTGCAAAGTGGGAGGAAGTGGAGACACGTCCACTGCGCCTGAACCTTTTTATAAACTTTTTATTTTATCGTTATACAGTACAATAAGGGTGCACACATCCACGTGGGTTCTTCCCAAATCTCATATACGGTCCAACTTTGGAAAACACATAAATTTGAGTCTCACCTGCAGCCGGAGTGACAAACAGAAACAAACATGGAGTAGCACTGCATCACACAAGTGAAGGTCGACGGAGGTCACAGCACCTCCACAACACAGACCAAGGGTTTCCGAGCAGAGAGGTTTCTGTCCCTTTGCACAGTCTCACGTGAGAGAACCTGTTATCTGACGAGCAGAAGGTGAAGATGAGACACAACAGATGTTTAGTCCTTGTTGTGACACACTGTCCCCTGCTGGCGAGGAAGCAGCGGTGCAGCAGCCGGATCGAGGATAATAACAAATCAAAATGAAGCCTGGGCTTTTCTACAACGTCTGGTTATTTGTCTTAAATTCAAAACTTTGCACCTCAGGATATTTCTTAACAAGTAATTTCAAATGTCGGCCACTGCTAAGTCAAACTCAACTCTTTAATCTAAAAATCAATAACTGCCGAAGGCTCTCTGTTGCTTTTATACGGAAACAGCTCGTGACCCCCGAGTTCAAACGTGCAACACATTTACATTTATCCTCAACCCAACGAGCATCTGGTCTCAATGAGATGTTTCATCCAGTGTCAGAAACGGTCTATGAAAATCAAAGAAATATTAAAAATAAAAAAGAAGAAATCCAGAAAGAAGCAGTGGACACACAGTGAGAGTGAGTTTGTGTGTCTGTGCGACAGAGAGGAATACAAATGCACTAATGTCCAGTCAGCAGATATGAGCACGTGACAGCGCGTCGGTTCTGTGCTCGTGTGTTTGAGTTTAGAGCTCGTCTCCGTTGGCGCTGTCGCCGTCGTCCTCTCCTTCCTCCTGCTCGCCCTCCTCCTCCTCATCCTCCTCCTCCTCCTCGTCTCTTCCTCTGCTTTTCATCTGCAGAGAAAGACAAAATGGACGTCACGTGAGCGGAGCGGGTTTCTGTCGTTGTTTTTCACGACGTAAACAAATAAAAATAAAACATGTTTTGATTATAGACTGTTAATATAGATGGAAAACATGACAGCTCCTAAAAGGGAACCAAATCATCTTGATTGCCCCCTGGTGGCTGGTTGAAGTATAGGTCATAAACCCCCCCTCTTCCATGTTAGTGGATGGCACATGGACCAAACAAAAAGGTAAAAACGGCTTTAATTAATTTTTCTCAAAGATGATTTCTGTTATTTCAGATCTCATCTATGTTCAATAAGTTATTTGATGATATAACATTTCGGTGGGACTGAAATGTCACTGGAGATAAAAACAGTCGAATTACAAAAGTTTGATGGAAAGATAACATGACTGAAACTATATGAAAACACTACAAGTAAAGAGACAATCCAAACATCTGCTTCATCTCCTCACCTCATCTTCATCATCCAGCAGGTCTCCCTCCTCCTCGGAGTCGTTCATCTGTCTGTCCCGTTTCATCCGGTCGTCCTTCTTGCTGGAGGTGGACGAGTGGAGCGGGGACAGTTCGCCGGGCTCTGGTTTGCTGCTCTTCATCTCTGAATGGACAGAGGGACACACAGAGACACTGATGGGAGCCCACAGAGTTTCACACCACACATTGGCAGCAGAGGGCGCTGCTGCTCAGTAAAAGTTGCATACGGACAAAATGTTCTCCTGATTCATCTCATCTCTGCACAAGAGAAGAATCTAGAATCCTTGTTTTGACTCTTGTCTTTAAAACGGTGTCCTCCGCATCATCTCAGACGTACCAGACTTCTTGCTGTGGTCCTTCTCCATGTGCCCTAAGCTCTCCAGCAGGTAGTCCACTTTGAGTTTGATCTGCGTCAGCTCCCTCTTGATGGTCTGCAGATCATCCGTCCTCACTGCTGAGACAGGAACAGAAGGACAGTCAGGAGACTCCTGGGTGGTGCGACTCGGAGGGACAGAGACAGTGTTGGACTGACTTGTACGTGATGTCCTCTGGCTGCTTTTGGACGAGGACGAGAAGCTGCTTTTGGTTCGTCGGCTTCCTCCTCCGCTCAGACTGACCCTGGGACGCTTTGAGGGGATGACGGCGCGGGACAGGGGCGGGGGGGGAGGAGGCACCCGGGACTGGTAGGAGTACATCCTGAGGTACAACGATAGTAGGTAGTACTTTCAAATCAATAATCTTCACTATAAACAAGGTTTTACTAAGTTGTATATTTGCATCTATCGATAAACTTACAACAACAAGCTCATACGTGGTAGATTCATTAAATAATGAAAAAGGCCTCACCGGTCGTAGTAATCTCTCTGGAAGTCGTAGTCCAATTCAAAAGAGGAGCTGCAGAAGAAGAAGCGATGGAGGAGAAACTTCACTACATGAAGAAGCTGTTAACCTTCACATGAGGCAGCAGGTGTCTGAGGCGTGTGTCCTCACCTGTACATGTCTCCGGCAGAACGCTTCACCGTCTTCGATCTGTGCGGCTTGGGCTCGCCGGCCAGGTTGATGTCTGAGGGAGGAGAAGCAGAAGAAGCTGTGAGGAGGAGCCAGAGGAACATGCTCCTTTGAGTTCACACGTTCTGTCGCTGCAGGAAAACA